>NC_028352.1:484498-574619 GCF_000741045.1 Vigna radiata var. radiata
AGATGATCAGGATGTGCAGAAACCTCTGCAGGCTCGCGTAATCGTTTACACTGCATTGTAATCGATTACAATGCAGTTTTTCACACAAATATTTGGCAGAAATTCAGTACTGGTGTCCTTATGATCTNATTCATGCTTCCTTATGTGTAACAGGTTGTTCAAAATTAAACTTCAACTCAACTAGTCGTTTACAACAGACAAATGACCACAAACGTCTTCACCATATCATTATATCAAAAACATTACTTTATACTTGGAAGCAACAAAATAAACTCAAAACATTTCCATCTGTACACCAAATCAAAATATAAACCACTTAATTTCAATAACACAAATACATGGAACCAAACATAGATCAACTTCATACTGCAAGAAATAAGGTTAACTACAACATGAAGTTCTGGTGGTATTCAAAATACCATACATTAATCACTACTTCTTTTTTCTACATCCTATATTTTCGGTGTAAGGTGTCCTCAGGGCTTGGCTCTTGTGACGCATTCTTCTTCCCATCCTCATATAGGTCTTCATTTGTGGTTCGGTGTTCATGTTCCCATTCGCTGTGTTCGGCGACATTCCACCATGATCGGTCTTCGAAAATCCTGCCGGTTGGTTGTTAGACATTACAGCAGGGAAAAAAAATGCATTGTTACTATGATCAACGTGGTCGTTAGTTCCCGTTGTATTTGTTCTTCTCGCCTTCTCTTCAGCCACCTCTGCCTCCAACACATCCACCTTCATTTTAAGTTCTTCAATCAAACATTCTTGCTCCTCAGCACTACGTAACATACTTTGTCTGCGTTCTCTTTTAAGTATTTTATTTTTCGGTACTTGGTCATCATTCCTTTTTGGATGTGATTGTTTTTCCTTCACATATGTCTTAGACTTGGATGCACAACCAACCACATCATCAACAACATGGAACTGAAATTAAACAACATATAACATGTTAGGTAACTATTTTTAATATATCAAATAATTCACAACTCATTGAACACATCACATACCACNCCCATCTCGAAAACCTGTTTGACAATGCTGCCTCCCACATTTNTATCCATCCAATGCAAGATCCTNGGTGACTTCTTAACTTGACCTTCTGCAGGTACAAAATGCTCACAAAACCATACCTAAACAACAAGTAAATGTTACAAATTATTCATAAACAAATTTAAAATATTCAATTCACCATTCAGTTATCAAATCAATAAGTAACAATTACCTGCAACATGTAAACACAACCGTTGACAGTAACATCGCTTATAGCTTTGCCTTTCTTCACTGAATCGGAAGCTTTGCTCAAACTTTTCACCAAATAACGATAAATTAAACTACCCCAACAGTAATTACTCAAACGACAGAGGTTGTCAACAATTTTAAACATGATAGGAGTTTAAAACAATTACTATTACCCAAATCTTTGAAATTCAAATCTTTGATTCCCTTACCCAAGTATTTAAAACAATTACTATTACCCATTGTATGTCTTAAGTTTATACCATCACCCTCTGAACTCAACCCTAATCCATAACAAAATTCGTTTTCGTTCATGTTCACAACTTTATCTCCAATTACAAAACCGAAACTCGAATCCACCCATTTAAACGTTAACTCCCGCAAAATTTGACTATTCATTGTGACTTTACCACTCAATTCTAAAAACCAACCAAAAGGAGTCTTCGAAATAAGTGACTGTTGATCATCTGTCAAGTGTTCGTTCAACGTGCACACATACATGGTTGAAAAATAGTGGCGCACCGTCAACTGCTCAACCAAAACAAATCAAATGTAAACGCAGAACCATATTACAAACAAAACTAAATGGGGTCGAAAAACCCACAAAGAAACATAAAACAAACAACACAACACCCCAAAACAATTACACAAAACACACAAACACACTACCATTAACACAACATCAACAACGACGAACACAAATCAAAAACCCAAAACAAATAAACACTAAACCCTCACCACAACATCCACAACAGAAGACCACAAATCAAAAACCCAAAACCTAACAACGCAAACCAAAAACTCAAAAGTCGAACAACACAAAAACCCAACTACCCTAACAAAAAACCCAAAACCCAACAACGCATTTACCTTTCTACAACGAAGCTGGTGTTCGGGACTTTCCATTTCCACCAAACGCCGACAACGGAGAACCAAAAATCAAATGTCACACAAGGGGTAACCACAACACAGAGAACAACGAAATGAGAGAGAGGACGAAATGAGAGAGAGAACGAAATGAGAGACAAAACAGAGTTTAACAGGGAAAGGGTATATTTGGAATGCCAAATTTTCCAAACGCTACTCATTTTCATTCACAATTTTTTTTTTTTAAAAAAAAAAAAACAACAACCAATGCCAGTTTAACACGTGTGTAAAAAATGTGTTAAAAAAGTTATGTTAAAAAAACGGGATCCTTTTAATTATTGTAAATTATGTCAGAATAAAGTAAGTTACTGTTTAAAGTAAAAAAAATATATATGAAAATTGACCAATCAAATACTTTTTTATAAAAATGTAAAATGTGACGATGAGATAATAAAATAATTTATTTTAATAAAAATAAAATCAATGTATAAAAAACAAAAAATAATAATATTAATTTAATAAAATGACTAATCTGTTTTACAAATTAAGAGTTATGTAGGTTGACAATCTCATTATGCTTCATATAAATAATATGACTCTACTTATTTGGTTTTCTGAAAGCTAGATAACTTTGAAATGTATAGCAAAAGTTTAAATACTCGGTGTTGTTATTGCATCTTTTTTGTTGGTCAGAATTTAATTACATTTTTGTTACATATAGAGTACATTATTGTTATGATAAATTTTAGTAGGCTTTATTTTAATATTTTATAAGATTCAATTTGGTTTCAATGACTAAAAAAATATTGAGAATATAAATATAAATGGAATAGAAGCTAAAATTATTAAAATACTAAAAATTAAATATTTAAGGAAAGCATTACAAATTAACGTAATTTCTCTCTACTTCTTATTATAAAGTTTTATTGTTTTGAGTAATTAGATGATTATTGAGAATATAAAAAAGTAAAGAAACTAAAATTATTTAAAAAAAATTAATAAGAGACGGGATTTTTATTATCTAAGTATAACTTGTGTATATATATTGAATATGATACATACATATATAATACGTTGATACGTTTATTTTAAAAATAATATATGAACATTTAAAAACATGAGAAATAAATAATTCTTATTATTTGAATCCAAATTAAAATCACATATATTAAAGTTGTCAAATTTAAAAAATTATAAATTATTATTATAAAAGTAATACTGTTTTATATATTAAATATTCTATTAATAAATATCATTAAAATATTATAAAGTACCAATACATCATAAGTTACGGCCAATCTATTGTAAAGAATATGTTATATATTTAATAGTATATAAATGGTATAAATTGGCGGGTATTATTTATTTGAAAATTATTATTAGAGTAAGAATATGTTATACATTTAATAATATATAAATGGTATAAATAGGCGGGTATTATTTATTTGAAATTGATTATTAGACTAATATATTTGATTATTAGACTAATATATTTGCTTTCTTATATTTATAGTTTAGTAATTATATTAAGTATAATAGAATAAACGAAATACTTCTTTTAAAAATTTTAATTTATTTTCATATACTTTGAAAATTATTTAAATATATTTATGAACATACATGTTTTCTTATATTTAGTCCCCTCCAATTTTAGAGTAATATGTGAAAAATATTATTACTTCTATAACTTATTAATTTGATAGTATGTGATGGTATGAATTGGTTGTAATTTCATTTTATTTTGAAAGCATGTAAAACTATTATTAATTTTAATAATCATATATTAAGTAGTTATTTATAACACTTACTCCTGATTTTTGTCAAATTTCATAATAAAAAAATTATATTTTTATTTCAGTTTTCTAGAGATCTTCAATTGATATGTTGAGTGAGAAAGAGGTAATCAACTTATTGTTGTAATAGTTGAGTTTCAATTGTCAAGTTCTACCAAGATAGTAATCTTAGCAACTAAATCATTTTTCTTAAGTTCACATTGAGCATGAAGAACTTGAGATATGGATCACGACCAGAATTAGTTAATCTAAAAAAAGTCAATAATTAAAATTAAACAAAACTTAATAACGTTTAGATCAATTATAATAAAAATCCATAAAAAAAATAATAAATACATGTCAAAAATATAATTGTTAAAATTTTTATAAAACGCATTTATTACCATATCAATTATTTAACTGATTAAATCTGAACTGACTTTAACATCATAATACTGAGAGCTATTCTCAATCACTTAAACAATAGCTTCACTGAATGAAGAAAAAAAATAACATTTCATCAAAAAATTATTTTAAGTGAATTTTCCTACGCCCAACATAGTTACATAAATATAGTCTTTGTGTAATATAATTTATAATAGTTTATTTATAAATTTATTTTGCTATAAAACGTCAAGGTATGAATGTTTTCTGAATAAATTTAAAGGCTTGACTCTTTGTATAGACAAACTATTTAATATTAAGAAAAGATAGATAAATATATGAATGTAATATATTATACTAAAGTTGATATAATAAATTAATAATAGCAAAATATTATTAATATTTACTTGAATAATCCACGTGTTAAAAATTAACATTATTTTAATACTACAGGAACTATACCTAAAAAAATTCGATACTAATTAACAACTGTTAACAATACTTACATAAATAATAACTGTTGTAACTAGTCAGTTTATGTAAAAGTTAGCTTTGTAACATTATATTGTTATAAAATATTATTATAATATTGCAAAAGAATAAAAGAACATTGTGCAACGTTCCAATTGCAACGTTCAAGTGCTGCTTTTTGCTTTTGGCCAACGTTCTGATGCTAACGGCCAATTTCTTTTTGTTGCAACGGTCCTTTGCATTTCCTATAAATATAGTATCTCATTTCTTACATAAACAAATCTTCAATCTCTACTTTCTCTCTTAAAATCTTTCTCCTTCTCTCCTTTTCGATTTTGTCAGCAATTCTTACAACACTTTGTTCATCGTGTCTCTGAATCCATCAAGCTTTCAGCTTCTTGGTGACCTCTCCGACGTCTAAATGGACGTGGCAATCACTGTTGTCCATTAAGCATGGATTCCGATTTCATGAACCTTAAAAAAAGATCAATGTTGGAAGGTACGAGATTCATGTCCTATCATAGTAACGTGATATTACAATCATGCTGAACCGAAATTATTTACACAGGACACAAGATTTACCATTAAATGTTATACCTGCACACTTGGAATTTGATGAGCAGATCATCTCACCTCATTTTGTGCTTCACTTACTACAAATAACTTCTCATCGTTGTTAATCATGTCTACGTAAAGAACTTTTCCACCTTTCTTCTGACAAAATGTAGGAATTGTTCCTAGTTTCCAAATGTTTCCCTGCTTCCTTTATAAGTTCTTCAATGCTTTGTGGAACCCATAGGAGTGTTGCATTATGTGAGAGTTAAAAACCAGGAAAAGAAAAAGGATAAACATAAGAATCGTGAAAGGAGTGTTGCATCATGTGAGAGTCAAAAACCAGGAAAAGAAAAAAGATAAACATAAGAACCCATGTTAAAGTTTTAAAGTTAAAATAAAAAATTATTTAATTTCTTAAGTCTGAGTTGTCAGTAAAGGGTCCACAAAAATGGAGAAATGGAGAGAACCCAAAATTAGTTTTTTCATTAAAGATGACCTTAGCTGTACCAATAATTATATATTCTGACTTACATGCATCATCATAACTTGTGATATTGATATTTCTGGCTTGAGAAATCTGTGTGATCTATTCTTTGAATGTGAACTTAAAAGCTTAACTCAATCACACTAAATTGATTTGTGTGCTGAGGATTTTCCAAGTTTTAGAAGAACTACTTAGCATTTATCTTTAGTTGAACGCACGATGTCATCCTCCTAAGAGATTATAGCTCGTTGGTTGCACAGGATGATGTTTCACTCAACCTTTTTGGTTAGCTTCTTCACAACAAATTCTGATAAATGGTATTAAGGCAGAATAGTGGTATCACAATTTAGGAGACTCTCCTATGGTAATGTAGGTGGTTTAACAATGAACTTAGTATAAATTTTGTTTCACTGAACTTTGAAAAATTGACTTCTATGAGCACTACAACCAAAGGTAGACCTTATTGAGACATTTACAACCAACTCTAATAAATAGGTTACAATTAAGGTGAGCTGGAGGTGATTGCTATTATGGGTTTCCAACACCCTAGCACTCATTCCCTAGTGATGGGCTTGGAGCTTGACTAGCGATCCCGATCACTTAAGTCTTCTAGTGAGCAAATCACTAGCAATCCCGGGGCGGTTATCTAATTGCACGAAGATAGAAACTTAAAGCTTACAGATCGCACAAGATAGTTGAAGCAAAAGGGAAACGAAGCCAAAATTCATCACAGATGCTTTTACAAACGAAACAAAACAGTAAAAAATAGAGTCCCAAGTACAATATAGAAAACAAGACAAAAGAAAGTTACAACCAAACATCAAAAGCTAAGTGTCACTAGGAGCAGTTTCCTCAACAGGAGCGATGACATTCTGATCGGGTTGGGGGGAGATGTCTCTTCAGGCTCGGGAAGGGCAAGAACAACTAATTGAAATCGGAGAGAATTTGGAAGAAGTAATGGCATTGAGATATACCTTGTTCAAACCCCCTGAGATGTTCATTGCAGATCTCATTCCCCAAGGCTTTGTTCTCGACAATCATTTTCTCCTGAGTGGCAACTAGAGCATCCCTTTCTCAGGTCAAATCTGTTATTTTCGAAGCATTATTCTGCATATCCAACTTCAGGCCCTCATTAGCTTTCTTCATTTCCTCATTTTGGTTGTTGAAGCTGTCGACCGACATGTTGAAGCTGTCGACCGACACTCCGCTCTTTGGCTAAGGTTGCAGAATAATTCTGCCTGCCACTCTTCCTCAGCAGCCTTTTGAAGCTCTTCTATGCGTAGGTTTAACTCTTCGTTGGATTTTTTAGCCTTCTCTAAATCCAGCCGAGCCAATTCCAACTCCTCGGCAATAATGGAATTAGTAGAACCAGCTACATAGGCTAAACATAAGTTAGCTCGGACGTTTAGCTCGTATATTCACTGCGGTCATCCCGTGAAAAAGTTTTTTCTCTTCTGGATTAAGGCGGTATTCCAGGCGATCCGCCAAGTGCACACTGTGGTCAAACAACCAACAGAGGGCCTTCGTGAGAGTTCTTCTCTTCTTATCTTTTGTAGCTTTTCTTTTTTTTCCCCTTGTTGAAGAGAAACATCATCAAGAGAAGCTTGGAAGACGGGATTCACATAAACCTTAGTTGGTTCAACTCGAGGAAGATTGGAAGACGATTGTGCAGGTGCAGAAGAAGTTCCCACCCCAAATTTCTTTAATTTTGCTAGCTTGCGAGACATCATCAGCAAGAAAGCTTTTTCTTCATCTTATCTGAAAAGTATTACAAATGACAATCATAAAAAACAATCACGAAAGCTTACCGAATACTCTAGAGCATAGAGACTTGGAACCCATAAGCCCGATGAGGACGCGTGACGAGGTCTTTCGGGGTAACTGATCTAACTGGTTGATGCTATCCACTTCGGGAGTAAGAATAAATTTCGGACGGGAAATTACTTTCTTTGGATGTTCGGTCCAATAAAATGGAAACTTTGGTCGACCATCGTTCATGTAGAAGCTGGATCGGTTTTCCTTGATTGCTATTTTGCAAAATCTAGTCTTGAACTCTTTATAAGAGGAATTGAACAGAGTAAACAATTGTTTACCCTTCACGGGGGATAGAGAAATCTAAGATTTATTCTAAGATTTATTCGACTGAGGGATAGCACGAAAAAAGTACAGAAAGGCGAACGACCTTAGTGGCAAAGCTAGGGCGGTGGAAACTACGACAAATGTTTGCATATATCCCCAACCATTTGGATGCAGTTGGGTCGGAGCAACGTTCAAATCGCGCAACACACTCATTTGAAACTCGATGAATGGTAGTCGAACACCCAAATCCAAAAACAGTGTGGTATAAATATAAAAGAAGTCAGTCCCTCACGTCCATGACAGGCACACTCATTGGACCGACAAACCGTCAGATGAATATCATGGGCATCTTTAGCATAAGACACGATATCGACCTTACTGGTTAAATACCCAAGCGAAGCACCAGTAACGTAATAGGGTGCATACAAGCCTACCTCGTTCTGAGCCCAGTCCTACCAGTGACAGGAGGCGGCGGGGCGGCGTCCGTCCACTCTCCGGCAGTGTCGAACTCAAGAACAATGTATGCCCCTTCAATTTCCCGGCCACTGGTTTCCGCAGAACCTAGGATTGAGGATCCTGCAGAGGTGCTGTGATGATGTGTCTCGTCAGCATACCCCTGACCCTTGCCGGCAACCTCGTCGAAAGAGAAAGACGAAGACAACTAAATAAAGATTTCTGAATAACTGAAAGATGAAGAAGCAAAAGGAGCCAACTGGTTATGGGGAAGAAAGATTCATTTATATCATGTAAAAACATGTTTCTGAGAACAAATCGTGGCCATTCATTGAGACAAAATTAGACGGCTAGGGATGCGAGACCCTTCGTATTTGCAGAGCACGAATCCCGCTACTACACGTGCCTTCCTTTTCCACAACTGTTCATTTCAAACCCTTCGTGTCCATTAGGCCTCTCGGGCTTGGGGGGCTTAGGGTATTGTGGGAATATTCGAAAATGACACGGCCATGATTAATTTCTCTCATACTTGATTATGTAGAAATTAATGGCTCCTTTTGCTTCATCTTTCAATTATTCAGAAATCTTTTTTCAGGTAACTATGTCTTCATCTTTCTCTTCCGATGAGGTCGCCGACGAGGGTCAGGGGTATGCTGACAAGACACATCATCACAGCACCTCTGCAGGATCCTCAATCCTAGGTTATGCTGAAACTAGTGGCCGGGAAACTGAAGGGGCAAACATTGTTCTTGAGTTCGACACTGCCAAGAGTGGACGAACGCCGCCCCGTCGCCTCCCGTCACTGGGTATGACTGGGCTCCACACGAGGTAGGCTTGTATGCACCCTATTACGTTATTGGTGTTTCGCTTGAGTATTTAGCCAGTAGGGTCGATATCGTGTCTTCTGCTAAAGCCCATGATATTCGTCTGACGATTTGTCGGTCCAATAAGCGTGCTTGTCATGGAGGGACACAATACTAACTTCTTTTATATTTATACCACGCTGTTTCGGGATTTTGGCGTTCGACTACCATTCACCGAGTTTCAAATAAGTGTGTTGCGCGATCTGAACGTTGCTCCGACCCAACTGCATCCGAATGGTTGGGATATATGCAGACATTTGACGTAGTAGCTTTGCCACTGAGCTCGTCCTCCTTTCTGTACTTTTTTCGTGCTATCCCTCAGTCGAATAAATCTTGGATTTCTCTATCCCTCGTGAAGGGTAAACAGTTACTGTTTACTCTGTTCAATTCCTCTTATAAAGAGTTCAAGACCAGATTTTGCAAAATAGCAATCAAGGAAAACCGACCCAACTTCTACCTGAACGACGGTCGGCCAAAGTTTCCATTTTATTGGACCGAACAACCAAAGAAAGTAGTTTCCCGTCCGAAATCTATTCTTACTCCCGAAGAACTGGATACCATCAGCCAGTTAGATCAGTTACCCTGAAAGACCTCGTCGCGCGTCCTCATCGGGCTTATAGGTTCCAAGTCTCTGTGCTCTAGAGTGAGTATTCGGTAAGCTTTCGTGATTGTTTGGTATGATATCCATTTGTAATTTACTTGAGTATCTTCTACTTTTTAGATATCTTCGAGAAGATGGAGAAAAACAAATTCTTCTTGATGATGTCTCGCAAGCAAGCAAAATTAAAGAAATATGGGGTGGGAACTTCTTTTGCACAATCATCTTCCAATCTTCCTTGGGTTGAACCAACTAAGGTTTATGTGAATCCCGCTTTCAAGATAGTTCTGTATTCATCTCCTTCCACTACTCCCCCAGTTGTCGCTTCTCCTGATGATGTTTCTCTTCAATAATGGGAAAAAAGGAAAGCTACAAAAGGTAAGTCAGTATCTTCGGGCAAAAAGAAGGGAAGAACTCACGAAGGCCCTTTGTTGGTAGGGCCGTTCGACCACAATGTGAACTTGGCGGATCGCCTGGAATACCGCCTTAATTCAGCAGAGAAAAAACTTTTTCACGGGATGACCACTGGTGAAGTAGTGAATATGGCCTACGAGCTAAACGTTCGAGCTAACTTATATTTAGCCTATGCAGCTGGTTCTACTAATTCCATTATTGTCGAGGAGTTGGAATTGGCTCGGCTGGATTTAGAGAAAGCTCAAAAATCTAACGAAGAGTTAAACCTGCGCATAGAAGAGCTTCAAAAGGCTGCTGAGGAAGAGTGGCAGAAGTATTCTGCAACCTTAGCCAAAGTGCGAAGTGTCGATCGACAGCTTCAACAGGCCAATGAGGAAATGAAGAAGGGCCTGAAGTTGGATTTGCAGAATAATGCTTCGAAAATAACAGATTTGACCTGAGAGAGGGATGCTCTAGCTGCCGCTCAAGAGAAATTGATTGCCGAGAATAAAGCCTTGGGGAATGAGATTTGTAACAAACGTTTTAGGGGGTTTGAACAAGGTATTATCTCAATGTTCAAATTCCCTCCGATTTCAATGACTTCGACGTTATGAAGGATGTGGTGGACGGGGAATTAGTTGTTCTTGCCCTTCCCAAGCCTGAAAAGACATCTCCCCCCAACCTGATCAGAATGCCTCCGCTCCTGTTGAGGAAATTGCTCCTACTAACACTTAATTTAAATCGAATGGAAACTATATCGACATGGAAAATATTTGATGATAAGGTTAGCCTTTGTTGGGCCCATTTTTTAATTATTATTAATTGATGATGGAAAATTAGAAAAGGGGACCTGGGTTGTTTCCATGTGGCTAGGAACTTTTTTATCTTTAATGTAAAGGTCGTTCTATCCGTACTACTCATATTGTATTTTTAAGGATGCCCTTAAGATTGCAAAACTTGTTCTTTAACAATTCGAACGTCAGTGGGAGTAGCTTTCTAATTAAACGGAACTTTGGAATCTCAATACATAATGAGAGTAACTTTTAATGAATTGGAACTTTCTATCATTGGTCCGAATTGTAACAAATTTGGCACTTGGTATTGAAGTCATAGAACTTGGGAATGTTGAAGTATTATTGGGTTGACTTGGCCTTTTCTTTTTTTAAATGCAGGAGCTATGAACATGGTGTGACAAGAGTGGTGAAAATGAGGATATTTAGTGGTAGAAACATGGAAAGGAAGCGGAGGAATCAAAGCATGGATATGGGTTGATGGTGGTGTTCGGTAACAATGGAGATTAATGGAGATTATTATAGAAGGCGAAGATGATTGTGATTGAACACGTATTGGCTTCAAGTTTAAGATGGAATATGATTATAGATTAGATAGTGATGGAGAATGGGAAAGACTCATGCCACAATATCATATACAAATATCCATCACATAGTAGGAATGTATTCATCAGCAATCATATGCAAACATAGCAGCATAGTAGTAGCATCGTAACAAAAGGATGTTCAAGGGCAGGCAAACAACTCAGTGAAACATGGAGTGCAAGGCATTGCTTACCTCTTGGAGATCCCTTTGCTATTGTCAACCTTGTGTGCAATACTTTCTCTTCTATGTGTGGCTGGCTTTCTTTTGTTCTTCTCCTTCTTTGGCTGACTTTCCTTTTGTTCTTGTAGGTGAGATATGACTATGGTTCCAGGGTTGAATGATCTTTGGTGAGGATAATGAAGAGAGTGTAATTGTGAGAGATGATTATTGGATGTTCTTTTTGTTTTTGTATAAAAATGGCTTTTTGAGGTTTTGATAGTTGGAAGATGGATTTTTGTTCTCTAGATCAGTGGAGTGAACGGTTTCTGTTAAGTATATCTTTTTTTGAAGATGAAGGAGAGGGTGTTTTTTTTTTAATCAATTGCTTCAGGCCCTCATGAGATATTGGAGGTGAGGAAAAAAAATCTGTTTACGCTGCGATGGTCAGATATTGTAGGTGTCCCAGTCCGGACTTCTTACTTTTTCTCTTTTTTGAATGAATTTTCAAATTTTTCCTTTTTGCATATGCCTTTCCCGTGCTACCCTTTCTGCTCTTCTTTTCGACGGGTCTCTTTATCTCTTCTCCAAATTGAATTTTCTTTTCTGGTTCCTACACCTTGCGTGAGGAGGCTAAAGCCTGACACTCCTTTGCTTCCTGCTCCAGCCACCTCTGCTGCTTGTCCATTCCTTTTTCTTCTTAAGGCAATCAGCTAAAATAATTTAGGCTTGAAACCACTGAGCTAAAGATTTTCACCCAAAATTTGGTGACACAACTTGATAGAAAAAGATTTGATTTAGAAAAGTTGATAGTATTTGAGACAGAGAAGAGCGGACAAATGCAACAGCTTATCACGCTTTTCACGCTTTTTTTGTTTTGTTTTTTTGTTATTTTTTATAAGTTTCGATTTTTTTTTTTTGTAAATAAGGGACTAAATAAAATACAGTAAATTAAACTAATATTAAAATACTAATATAAAACGAAATAATATTGTACATATAGTAAAATATAAAATAATAAAATAAAATAAAATAATAATAATAAAGTAAAACAAACATAAAATAACAACTAAAATAATAATAATAATAATATAATATAATAAAGTAAACTAAAGAACTAAACAATATAAAAATAAAATAAAATAAAACAAAATAAAAAAAGACTTATTTTTCGGGACAAAATTAGATGTTGACAATGAACAAGTGAGAGAGATGGTTGAGAATCTTCATTTTCAGATATAGATTTAGGAATAGAGTATAGGATTATCATTTGATGGAACTGACATATGGGATGGATTACAAGGACAAAGACATATTTTGAAGTGCAAGACTCTGTAGAAAAGGTGAAGGTCCGATTGGCCAAAGACATATTTTGAAATGCAAAACTCTATAGAAAAGGTGAAGGTCCGATTGATTGGCCAAACTGAGTATGGAAGGGGCAACCATTCATTGGTTCAATCTTTTACAAGAAGCAGAAGTGGAATTGTCGTGGTTCAATCTTCTACAAGTCCGGATTGTCTTTTCAAATCCATATTTTTCTCGTCCATTCATCAACAAAAATACTTGTAACTTCCAGTTGATAATTAATAATACTAATAATTATTCAAATGTATTTCCCTTTTTTCCCTCTCACTGGTTAAGAAAAATTCTATCAAATTGGTGTGTATCCAAGTAAAATGTATCAAATTAAATATATATGTTTTTAATTTGTTAACTATGTAACCCTTTTGTTTAAAATGCTGCTGTTTTAAGTTTGTTTTCTTACATTTATTTAATATAAGAATAAAATAATTGAGAGAATAAATTTTTATATTTTTTCAAGTGGAAAATACAAAATAAAAAAATAATATCAAATAAATATAAAAAATTTACGTATGTTAAAATATTATTATTATTTTTTTTTTATAATTTGAAAGAGTGCATAAAGTAAAAACTTTCTTTCTCCACTTGAGGCCCATATTCAAATATCGTTTTCTTTGTTATGGTTTTTATAAAAAATGTTATTTTTTAAAGATTCCTTGGTTAAGCCACTAGTCCTATATATTTTACTCACGTTTTCAAGTTTTTGAGATTCAGAGCGTTAAAACCAGCGCCAACATGGCAAAAGAACAAATCTTTATCATAAGAAATGATTATGAACAAAAGATGTGCATTTAACCTTGAATATCATCCTGGTTCGATGCTTTCTTGAGGAATTCAAGAACGGCTGTGTCGTCAATCTGAACTGCGAGAGGTAGAAAGCAAGTGAAAGAAAGAGATATATGAAGTATAAGGTTTTGTTAACTTGGTCTTACGAGTAATAACATGGTAGAAGAAGCTTTGGGACTTGATCATATTGAGAATCCTTCGATTCTCTTAACTGTCTTGCTAAGACAGTCTTTCACTGTTTGTTAAACAGTGGTTAGTTGTTAGGTTTTCGGTTTTCTTATTCTTCCCCTGGAAATCTATATAAACAGACTTCCTCTCCCCTTTTCCCTTTATCAGAAACAATTTTACATTGCATTTTCGTATGTTCATTCAAATAATAAAAGGAGAAGTTTTTCATACTCACCTTGTCACGATCTTCATTTCTCTCTTCTACGTCGACGGCAACCGCCGCCGTGCCGGAGCTCTGCCGGCCACCGTCTTCCTTCTCTCTGTGTCTGGAAGTATCTCTCTCTAACTCTGCCTTCATCCTCAGCAAAATGCCACGCAGATATCTGTCTTTCATTCAAGATAATGGGCCAACATGTATTGGGCCTCTAAGCTACAGTACTAGGTTCGAATTATTAGATCATCTTTTAGTAACCTTTCGTGACATTGCTATTACCCAGAATTTTTCAGAAGAATAATCATGCAGAAGAAACCTTGCCACATGACCATCGATCGTTTAACAAGCTTTCCTAACGTTGCCAGTAACCAGAATTTTCAACTGGTTACTCTATATTTGGATTATTTTCTCAATCTGATGCAGAGCAAGTTGACAATCTCATTATGCTTCAGATAAATAATGACTGTAGTTATCAGACTAATATATTCGCTTTCTTATATTTACAGTTTAGTAATTATATTAACTATAATAGAATAAACGAAATACTTCTTTTAAAAATTTTAATTTATTTTCATATACTTTGAAAATTATTTAAATATATTTGTGAACATACATGTTTTCTTAGATTTAGCCCCCTCCAATTTTATAGTAAAATGTGAAAAATATTTTATCTATAACTTATTAATTTGATAGTATGTGATGCTATGAAATTGGTTGTAATTTCATTTTATTTTGAAAGCATGTAAAACTATTATTAATTTTACTAATCATATATTAAGTAGTTATTTATATCACTTACTCATGAGTTTTGTCAAATTTCATAACAAAAAAATTATATTTTTATTTCAATTCTATAGAGATTTTCAATTGATATGTTCACTGAGAAAGAGGTAATCAATTTATTGTTGTAATAGTTGAATTTCAATTGTCAAGCTCATATGTTTTTCTACCAAGATAGTAATCTTAGCAACTAAATCTTTTTTCTTATGCTCACATTGAGCATGAAGAACCTTAATTATTTAACTGATTAAATTAAGAGACTTTAACATCGTAACATCATTGACAACTATTCTCCATCACTTAAATAATAGCTTTTAAGAAAAAAAAATAACATTTCATCAAAAAATTATTTTAAGTGAATTTTTATTCCTACACCCAACACAGTTACATAAATATAGTCTTTCTGTAATATAATTTATAATAGTTTATTTATAAATTTATTTTGCTATAAAACGTCAAGGTATGAATGTTTTCTGAATAAATTTAAAGGCTTGACTCTTTGTATAGACAAACTATTTAATATTAAGAAAAGATAAATAAATATATGAGTGTAATATATTATACTAAAGTTAATATAATAAATTAATAATAGCAAAATATTATTAATATTTACTTGAATAATCCACGTGTTAAAAATTAACATTATTTTAATACTATACCTAAAAAAATTCGATACTAAATAACAACTGTTAACAATACTTACATAAATAATAACCGTTGTAACTAGCCAGTTGATGTAAAAGATAACCTTACATCAAGTAATTCTCATCATTTAGAAACTAATAAACTAATTAATTTATTTTTTAAAATTGATTTTTTTTACAAAAATCTATCTATCGTTTCTTGTAAAGATGTTCAGCTTTATTTAATTTTTGTTATAATTTTCTAGCTGTCTCTAGTTTAACAAAAAATTAGTTAAAATTGATATTTTTATATAATTGAGAAATATTTGTCACAATAATAAGAATACTCGTTTATATACTAAAATAGAACATTTGAATGGTGTTAAAAGAATTCCGAACATTAGCTTTGGAAGGTCTTTTATCAACCATGAATAATTTAGATAATGATAATTTTTTTTTTTTAAACTTTAATATAAACCTTGTATTTACTTTTTATTTTTTTACAAATCTTAAATATATTTTAACACATCTTTTGATTAATAAGAATATAGATGCATTTTATTAATTTTTGACTAATCTTACAACATTTTATTAATTTTTAATTTACTAATCAAATATATTTTTAATTTCATCTTCTCTCATTATTTGAAGTTTTAAGATATTAGTTCAGTATTCCGATTCCATCATAGATTTCATTAAAAATTAATAAAATGTTGTAAGATTAATCAAAATTTAATAAAATGCATCTATATTCTTATTAATCAAAAGAGTATTAAATATGATGTATTAATATATATATATATATATATATATATATATATATATATATATATATATATATCTTTAGGAGTTATTTTTGTTTAAAAAGATAAATCTATAACTACATTCATCTCTAATTTATTTATCATATCAGTTATAAGATCAGTTGATAATCATTTGTTAAAAATANTATTAGTTAAGTTAGGTATTATTATTATTAAAGAGGTACAGTCAATTAATTATATATATGAAAAAAAAAACTGTAATTTTTATATTGATATATATGATATGAATATAGATAAAATGAGGAATCTGTTTTAGAAATTAAAAGATAATAGGTTCTGTTGTTTCCGAATAATTCTTTTTAGAGCGGAATTTGAATTTAAATTATAAATTAGTCTCTATTTATATCTCTTTTTCTTTCACTTGCTTTCTCCCTCTCCATTCTAAGGTTACACTGCAAAGCCATGGCTAACTCTGCTTCTCCTGCAACTTACATTGAAGACACACCTCCTCGAGTCCCGTCAGCTCTTACTATCGCTGCCATTGACACTAACGTAACCGTTCTTGAATTCATCAAGAACACATGCAACCAGGATGGTATTAAAGGTTAGATACACTATCTTTTCTTCAGAGAAAGCTTTACTCTTTTCTCATGTTCACGCTGCTTTTAACGTTCTGTGCAGTTCTGGCGTCCTCTGAATCTCAAAGTGCTGCGATTACATTACAAGAAAGGAAACAGCATATTGATTTGATACTCATAGAGGTTGATATGCCAATCATGAACGGCTACGAATTTATAGAATTTCTCAAGAAAGAACAAATTAATGTTCCTCTCATAAGTAAGCGACTAGTCCTATATATTTGACTCAAGTTTTCGAGTTTTTGACTTGTCTTACTGATAAAGAATAATTTGCAGTGATGTCTTCGGATGATAGTATGTCTTCCAGATTGAGGGCGATTAAACATGGAGCTTGTGATTATTGGATTAAACCTTTCCATGAGTTTCATTTGAAGAATAAGTTGACACGTCTATTTCAGAAGAAGTGCATCTGTGCAGATAAGCTGCAAAAGGATACTGGTTGCTTGGAAGATCATAATAAAAGAAGAGGAATAAGTGATAATTCTGAACTGGCTTCGTCTATGGTTCATGGGAGCAATAGCATGTCTGAAGAAAGCGATGATGTTGATGAATCAAGTAATCCACCTCCCACCAAGAAGCCTCGTGTTGTATGGGATAAAAAACTGAATGATTCATTTCTCAACGCCGTGGAAATACTTGGAGTTGATAGTATGATATGTTATTTTTATGAAACCAGTTCAGAATTATCATTTATTGCTCTTATTAAGCTAGCATTGTTTTGTACTGACAGTTTTACTTTTTCTTAATTTGTTTTAGATGCTGTGCCGAAGAAAATTCTTGAAATCATGAATGAACCTCGTTTAGAAAGATCACATGTTGCTAGTCATTTGCAGGTTAGTTTCTTTTCTATATTGAGTTTATGGGGTGTTTTTCCAAATTGTATTTTTCACAGTCATAGTGGCTGAGTATGAACTGAAATTTTTGATGGACAGAAACACAGAAATTCTTTAAAAAAGGGCAAACAGAAGGGCAAGTCATGCGATCCAGAGACACAGATACAGCAGCAACAACCGCAACAGAATGACATGTTTCTCATTTCAGGGAGACAGATAGAGCAACAACAATCGCAACAGAATGACATGTCATGGAACACGGAACCAAGGATGTGCGCAGTTGAAAGAATTCACTGGCAACCTTGTTCTGCTACTACAAGGACAGGTAACATGGTAGAGGAAGCTTTGGCAAATATACAATTGGCTGACAATTTTCATGCAGAGGCAACCTTGGCACATGATCAGCCTTTAGAAAGCTTTCCTAACATTGCCAGTTACCAGAATTTTCAACTGGAAACTCTAGATGATGCTTCTCTATGGGAATTATTTTTTCCATCTTATACAGAGCAAGTTGACGATCCCATCATGCATCAGATAAATAATATGAATGTACAGCAACAAAATGACATGTCATTCATCTCAGAGAGACAGCTACAAAAACAACCGCAACAGCATGACACGTCTCTCGTTTCAGAGAGACAAATAGAGCAACAACAATCGCAACAGAAGGACATGTCATTGCCAAGGACGTCTGCATTGCAACCTTGTTCTGCTACTGCAATGACAAATTTTCATCCTGGTTTTACAGGTAACATAGAAGAGGAAGCTTTGGCACATGGTCATCCTTTAGCAGCCTTTCCTAACGTTTCCATTACCGAGAATTCTTCAGAAGAACAATCAAATCCAAATAGACAACTGGCTAACAATTTTAATGCAGAGCAAGTTTTGGCACATGATCTTCCTTTAGCAACCTTTCCTAACATTGCCAGTAACCAAAATTCTCAACTGGGACCTCTAGATTATGCTTATATATATGGATTACTTTATCCATCTGATATACCGCTAGTTGACAATCCCACTATGCTACAGACAGATAATATGCAGCAGTCGATGCATCATAATCAAATGTATCCACTGAACTTTCAGCCATCTTCCACGATAATTTCTGGAAATCCAGCTTTTGCCTCCCAGAATTACAACTTTGGTATGAACATGGGTCATGGTTCTCAATCAATACGAGATGGAAATAGCATAGGTGAAGGAATTCTTGATCAATATAGCACTAAAGGTTCCATTTATCCTCCACAGTTTCAAAATGGTGCTGTCAGACGTTCTGCTGCAAGAGATTTTAGGAGCCAAAATCCCAATGTTGATGATAAATTCTATCAGAAATGAATCACCACAGTACATGTAGGAAAATGTGTAACTCTTATAACAATTTTTCATTTATGTGACGTGTACGATAGAAGTTTCTTTTGTGATTTTTATTTTTTTAATTTGTGGTAATTGACTTGTGTAAGTGTAGCCATACTTCCAAACAATTTTATTATATATTTGATTTGAAGTCGTGCTATCATAAAATAACATAATTTCTTTCTTTTTGTAAAATTAAAGAAGTCGTGTCATGTTATCTTTTAAGTCTAATGTTGTGAAATCTTTTCAAACTAACATAATGTTTTAAAAAGTTACATTATAATTTTAAAAGCAAATTACTCTAATTTGGTACAAGAAGTCTTAGTTCGTGTGGAGAATATTTAGGATTTGGTTGAAAAATTTTCAACCTATCATTTTAGAATATAATATTATTTTGATTATTAATTCATATATCAATTACTAGCGACTATATATTTTCACGAAAAAAATCATTATATATACGTTTTCTTATATTTACAATTTAATAATTATATTAAGAATACTACAAATAGCTAAAGGCATCTTTTGATAATTTTAGTTTATTTCATAAAAATTATTTAAATATATTTATGAACATACATGTTTTCTTAGATTTAGTCCCTTCCAATCATAGAGTAATAAAGACAAATAGTAATAAATAATAATAAAAGTTAGAAATAAATTAGGAGAGTTTGAAAAGTTTAGAATGAATGTGCATTGAAGTAAGCCAAAACACCGACAAGGGGTGCATTTACGTATGTTGTCGGTTCAGAGTGTACAAAATCTGTTCGAGAATCTGCGTACGAATCGTTAGGATAAGGTCCTCCCACGACAGCTCCTGAGAGCAAATTGGGGTTTGGATTTTGGCTTTCAAAGTAAAAAGATCCTTCTTTGCAACCAATACGAGGAGGATAATCATCCACTGATGGCAACGACGACGCACGATGATGTATTTTTTCAGGGTATTTCGCTCCATATCCTACCATGTATGACATATTCAGTGGATTGCTTCCTAGTATGTAATCCACCTGCAAGATCAACACTTCCAATTCATATATATGATCATTCTCTGCTACATTACATTACATAGATTACATTCACGAAAATACGTACCTGGCCTCTTGCTATTTGTCTAAGTCGGGTTCGAGAAGCAAAAACGTTACCACCACAGTCAATCTCTTTATTTGTCTTCTTCAAATAGCCAGCATAAACCAGAAACAGGAATGAGATTGCTGTTGTATGCTGTAAGTTACTTCCCCCAGGCTTGAACAGAAGCCCACCTAGTTAATTTTTCATTAATTGTGTTCAATGTGATTACATATACTTAAGATTTATGTATAACTAATTAACATACCTGGAGAGTATTTGACTGATACCGAAGGTGATTCAGGCAGCACACTACAGACAAACTTGTCCGCATTGAATGTGAAAGGGTTAGAATTTGAGCTGCTATTGATTAGAAGCTGCAAGATAAGAAACATTAGCCATAGCAGAAACAATAGATAATGTACAAAAGAAGTATATATACCTTTGAAAGGAGCACGTTGATGCCAGCGTCCTTTGTGTCCCATCCAAATTCAGCGAAGCTTTTCAGATTATGAATGTTTTGATCAATGTAATCAAAGTAATAAGGGCGCTTAGTAGCCTTCAACAACCATGCTGCTCCCCACACCAATTCGTCCTATGTTTATATAATTCACATTTCATCTAAGTCTTTCTAATACCATTGGCAATGTTTGAAAAACTAGAATCCGCCTACCTGGTAGCCACCAAAATCACAATAGAATGGACACACCCACGGTCCGAGGCTGTCGTTGTATGATCCTCTGTATTTATCGGCAAAGTCGAAAACCTGATTACAAAGAAAAGTCTATTAAATTAAGCATTGAAACAAATGTGGCAGGAAAATGGATAAATATTTATTTATACCATTATGGCCCTTTGCAGAAGCCTTGCAGAATAACCAATGTGATATTTCCTGAAGACAATAGAAGAAGCTGCAAGTGCTGCTGCAATCTCTGCAGAGACTTCAGAGCCAGGGTGGTCCCTGCTAACGGCGTAGGCTGTTCTGAGGGTGTCCATGTCTTCAGGTCTCTCCCAGCAGTTATGATCAGCATAAGGGTCACCAACTTGTGCAAACACTATTCCAGGGATGCTTGTGGCTTTCAGAAAATACTCCGTACCCCAACGAATAGCGTCCAGCGCGTGTTTAAGATCTGGACCCATGAATTTTCCGAACTCTATTACACTCCACGCCAGCATCGTCGTTGAAAATGCCATTGGAAAGTTGAATTTCACGTTGTCACCAGCATCGTAGTATCCCCCAACCAAGTCAACCTGTTTCATGGCTCATTGCATCACCAAATCATCTTCTTAATCAATTCATTTATTCATGGAAAAAAAGAAAAATTCTGAAAGTGAAGTAATTACTTTTTGAGGGAAAGGAAATATTGTAGTAGCATGTGGAGGGAGAAGATAGAGATCATGAAGTGCAGAATCCTTCCTCCAAGTCATCCTCTGTGTTGGTGGGAGCTTCCCTGATCTCTGCCCTTCAAAGAATAATATGCTCTTTGACAAGGCCTCTCCATAATTATGCTGCAAACCTCTTACATTTACACACCACATCAACAACAGCATGAACACTAACCTTAACCTTTGCGGAAAACCCATGTTCTCTCTGTCGCTTGGAAGAAGAGGAAAGGGTTAACTAACACATTATACGTACATGCATCGATATCATACAAATGGGCGTTAAATAGACAACCTTAAACAAACGTATTTCCATGAAAAAGGTCAAGAACGTGAAACGTACGGATTATGTTTATCTTAAAAAGATAAGGAAGAAAGCATTTGCATGCGCAAGAAAAGGTAACTAAGAAAGAAGATTCATAGAAAAAGGAAAACAGAAAGAATGTTGACACAATAAAGAAAGCATGCAGTTTGGGGAGCTTGTGTGTGAAATGGAGTGTCTACAATGTTAGTTTCTTCTAAATTAATATAGTATTTGCATTTCTAATACCCTCTCTCTTTACTTATGTAGTGTCTTACTTAGGATAAACCATTATTATTATTATTATTAACCTTCAAAACAAAAGTTTTCATATAAAATATTGTCTTTTTAATAACTTTTTTGTAATGGATTACGTGAGAGTTTCTCATATGAAATATATAAATCAATAAAATAATAATATATAATTTGTTGTCAAAAAAAAATATGATGTATAAACTCCCAAGTCACGTTTTTGTCTATTGTTTATGTAATTTTTTTAAAACTTTTACAAATTAGAGACAAATATGAAAGAGAAAATTCCACAATATAAATAAATAGTGAATGAAAAAAAAGAAAAAAATATTATACGAAAGCTTTTATATAACTTTATTATTTGAATTACATTTTTTTCTTTTTCCTCTTCATAATTGTGTTTGTAAATAGTGTCTTCTTCGGGAGAGAAGTCAATTTGAGTTTTTTTCTTTTCTTTTAAAATGGATAGTTTCAAAGGTTGTTCTAATATGGTTAAACTATTATCTTTTTTCTAATAATAAAATGTAAATACATTGTAGGTGCAATATTAACTAATAATAAAGTGACATTTTTATGCACGACTTTTAAAATAAACTTCATAAAAGTTAATAACTTGTAATAATGTGAATATCAAAAGACTATTATATTTTCAGAACATTATAATTAAAATTAAATGAAAACAATTTCTCATCTTTTAAAATTGTATATATTTTAAAGCATCCGTATATTAAAAAAAAAGCTGCTCATAAAAAACTAAATTCCGAAACAATGAACGTAGCCTTATCGTTTCTAGTTTTCTGGGGAACTTTATTCATCATATTCTATGAATTTATGGCAGTTTAAGGCTTTCACAGAAAATATGACATATGGGTGAAGATGAAGGGGTGATTCTATCCTTTTGTAATTATAATGTCATTAAGCTATTTTTTACATTCTTTTTATAGATTATACGGATTTATAATTATATATTATTTTTACTGATCAAACAAAATTATTCAAAAATATATCAGTGCACTACTTAAACTATTTTAAAACTTCAATAAAAGTATTCACATAATCATTTATGGTCTATTTTTAAAGTCACTTGTTATTTTAATTACAAATTTTTCATCAGTAAAATTTCGGTATTAACTTATTAAGAATGCATTCCAATATATTAATACAAATTGTATTGCACTTTGAAAAAAAAAATGACAGAATATTTTTTGTATCACCCATAATATTTTTTTAGTGTCCTTGAGTAGAAGAACAATTTTCAGGTAAACATCACCTTCGATGCCTAACGGTTTGATAGTGTATGTGTTAAGTGATGCATGGAAATTAATTAATTAAGTAATTCTAACAATTTTTCTAATCTTTAGCTGAAAGGGCATAATTATATTCAGTGTGTGTCATAAACCAATGAACATTAATAAATTTGTATGTATGAGAAATGTAGCACTTCAAATTAAGAAGGGTTGGGGATATTATCCGTTCAAACATTAGAATTTACAAAGTCTAAAATATATTATGTTTAAAAAAGTATCAAAAAATCTATTTAAAGATAGGAAAAAGTTAAAAATGTTGTTGGAAGTTGGAAGTTCTCTCTATTTAAAAGTTGACCTTTAACTAATTATATATATGATAAAGAAAAGTGAAGTGTTTAATTAATTAATTAATTTTGCCGTCTCTATTATAATGTTTAGTTAGATATGAATAAGAAAAGTTATGACTATAGTTTTTCAGTAATTGAAAGGTTATTACGACTTCAAAAATATTTTTGATCACGCATTTTACTACGATAGCATGACATAATAAAGAGCTCAGACCATAAAATAAAATATAATACAAGCATAGCAAGCAATTTATTACATAAATGACTAGTCATTTATGTAATCGTATTGATATTATTAGGGTTATAATTGGTTTTATCATTTATAAGGTGGCACACCATACATCAACATGTAATCATGTATCTAATTTCTGAAAAACAAGGTGATGACACAATGGAAACTGCAAAATTAACACAATTATTAAAATCATTAACCCATTCATGAAATAAGTTGACAAATCACATAAATTATCTTTTCTTCTTCTCTTTTTTAGCATCTCACTCATGTTTTCTGGGATCATTCAATTCTCCAAGTATATATATCATATAAAAAAATCATGACTTTTTTTCATTCACATGGAAGCTTCATCTTCTTCTAAATCTGTTCCTCCACCGAAAATAAAATAAAATACCATTTTTTTTATATCACTATTTTAGAACCCTACATTCCCATCTTAACCTCAGTGAAGGGCAGAAAAGTTGACGAAGGTCCTTGGAAATAAAGGGCAACACTGTCATGTGGGAGCATATAGAAGTGTGGAGGAGAAGCAACCCTAGACATAGAAACCCTAGGATGGTGCGAAACAAAACATCCATGATGTAAACGAGGTAGTGATATCGGAGGTGGGGCCCTATGTGCATTTCAGAAGCCGCATCCAACACCGTTCGTTCCTTGCCACGTCACCCACAAGTGATGATTCATCACTAGGTCCACTTCTTTCAATCACAACCCCACATCCAAAGGTCAACTTCATTTTCTTATTTATTTATTTATTTATTTTTATTTTCAAGATTGACATCAAGATTTCTTAGTTATTGCTGCTATTATTATTGTGAGGTGCAAATAATACCCACGCTCACACAAAACCCAATTATATCATAACCTTTTCCACCATTAATACCACATCGCAAGCTTTCTTTTCTTCCTATATATATCCATATTGTTTATGTTCAACAAAAACATCTCAAAGCTTTACTTTTTGTCCTTAAGTTTTGCACCATTATTATTAATATTTTCTTCCTATAAAGACAAAGTAATTAATATTTCTGTTGAAGAAAACACCCACAAGAATAATTAGGTTCCGAGTAATAAGTTTGTATGGCTATTATGAGTGGCACTTCCCTAAAATTGCACGTGTTGTTGCACTAAAGGGTGTGTGAAGTGTGGAAGATCAATTTCTCAATTCCCAACAAAAAAAAAAACGAGACGGACCACGTCTTGGGCCCACTTACCGTAGTGGGCTCCGCACAACTCAGCCCAACTTGCAATGCTAATCATATAGGCTAGCTCACGCCGGACCACGAGCCGCTACGTACACTCAGCCATCAAACTTAGGTGGGTCCCGCATTCCATCACACTGCTCACTCACTGGCTCGGCTTCATCGGCTTTGCATACCAACTCGGCTGGCTTAGCGGTTTTGCAAAAAGGTTCACGGAATGGGCCCAATGGCTTTACCTTTAAATAAAAGTATTCCTCTACTCTTCTGCTACTAAAAGTAATATTTCACAATTACAATTCAAGGACCTCACAATATTTGCAAAATGGGTACCGCAAGTAACCATATTTTTTAATGTGCATAGTTTGTAAAAACTGTTTAATAATCTATGAAGTTTTATAATGTACTTTCCCTCATACTAACTCTGTCACATCGACCATTACTGCAACTAGCAACTTATGATGTACCTTGTAAAAGAATGTTATACATTTGATTCTCCGGTGTCTAACATCACAAACACGTGACCATATTCTAATGAAATTTCACTGAAATGATTATATACACATGCTCAAATAAAACTTAGTTTCTTATGTACAAATAACAGAAATAAAAGTTATGTGAAGTCTGAGAGAACGGGACGGGGAGTGAATTCCGTAATGAATTGAGCAGCTGTGACAGTGAGACGTGCAACTATAGATATATAACATCAATTATGACTCTCGATAGTGTGATGGAAACGCATTGGTCGCAACAAAATTAGTTCCATCTAATTGTAATAATGAAATCATGCCATATACCACCAATATGGGATTCATTATACACTAATACCATTTTTTAAAAACAATCAAAAAGCTGTTTTGCTATATTAACAATATATACTAATCTGGTTGAATAGAAATTCCATTGCTTCTAACAATTAATTTATTCTTTTCTTTTGTCTGGTTCAAGACAAATGAAATAATTATCACTTTAAGGACATTACCTTTTCCATGTATATATAGTCTGATATAATTATTACAAGAACACCTTTGACATTAACAAGGTAAGTAAATTAATGAATACACATGTTGTAACTACTGGTATATATATATATATGGTCGATAGCAGAAAATCATTAACCTAATTGTCAGGGAAACAAGCATCAACAGTAAGATAATAAGGGACAAGATGGAGAAGAATGTTGAGAAGAATTGGCATATATATATATATATATATATATATATATATATATATATATATATGAGAAGCAAATGTTTGGAAGAAGATGGAGATCCATTGTCACTTCCAATGGAGACCATGATGTGAATTTAATTACAGTTGAGAATCGAAGGTGGTGGAAATGGTAGGGACTAAGAATGAAGGAGGGGGCCACCATGCCTCATTTGTGTGTGAGAGGTGTGCATGCCTTTTTTTTCCCAAAAGCCAGAAGGCTTGGCTGTTCCATTACGTCACCACCAAATTTGTTTACTCTTTTTAGTGCCTTGTGGAAACCCTTTAAGATTCGTCATTCATCTAAGCTGCTACTTCCTCTCTGCCTTCACCGTTTCATACTTTCCTCTCTGCAATCTTTACTCTAACATATTATGCAAACCTTCCTCATACATACATAGAAAGAGACCCTTTTGCCCACTGAAAACAAAGCTGTTCACTTTGTGTTGGTTGCCTTCAGTCTCTTTCAGCTTCAGGTTGAGCTGCCACTGCCCAACCATTTCCTTTCACCTCTTCCATTTTTTCCGCCACCTTTTCTCCCTCTCCGTCACTCACAAACCTTTCCCACCAATTCAGCCTAACCGACACTCAGATCTTGTTCGTCATATATATCTTGTATTGTTTGCCAGAAACCGAACAGAAGCATGTATATCTTTAGGGTTTTATTTTTCTGTGTTACTGTTTTCCTTCTTCTTTGACCTACTTTTCCAGAAACAAAAGAGAACTCTTCCCGGCGTTGATCTTCAGACGTTGCCGCTTTCTGTTCTTCTTCTTGTACGCCTTTTTCCTCGGGATCCGATCCCACAAGTAAAAAACACAGGTTGTTTGTTTCTTGTGAGAGAACAAAAAGCTAACAGAAAAAGTCGACGGGTTCTGTTCCCGAGGACTTGTGTTTGTTACTGTTTCAACCTTTTTCAGTGCTTTTATTGCGTTGAAAATCTTTGTCTGATTTAGGAGCATTTTCCCTATATATTCTGGAGTTAAAGTTGAGACATATCACCACAGCACCACTTTCATCTCGGTGCACAAAACACCAACTCATTTTGGAGGAAGATTTGTGACAGAACCACACTCAGATCTGTGAAGACTAGCTTGATCTGTGAGCTCTCTTACACTTTCTGTCTAAATTCTTTTTTAATTTTCTTTGCTTTGTCTTGAAGCTAAACCTCCTGCACTTTCTCATAAGATATAGAAGTCGCACGACATAACCCAAAAAAAGAAGTGTAGAGTTCTTACTTAACAGATCTTAAACTCAACATATTCTTAATGTGAGCATATTCAAAGGGGTTTGATTTGCACCTCGTTTTCTCCAACCTCGAAGGAGGCGATTTTGTTTCCTATATGATCTTGTTTGAGTTTAAGCATATATACTGTTAGACATTATAAGAAGGTTCATGAACTTTATCCCTTTATAAGCATGGGTCATATATTAGTGGCAATCACAATGAGTGACAATCACTTGTATATGTTCATCTAGGACTAGTAAGTCTTGTGCATGTCTCCTATCGCATGTGTGTTGACTATGTGAGTGTTTCGCACGCATAATCATCATGGTCATACCTTTTCTCCATATATTATATATAGCGATTCTATACTTCTTTTCCAATATATTCGATATGTGATCTAAACTTTAATGCTTTCAGCACTGTATTGTGTATATACTCATTGGGTTGAGATGTACGGTTAAGTATATGATTTATTCTTTTCCCACCTTTTCTTGCCACAACAGAAGGACTGGAAGAGAGAAGGAAAAAAGGGAGATAATTTAGGGAATTTGACAGTGAAATATAGAACGAAAAACGAGTTTTAGATTAATGGACTGCGAAAATCTGGGTCACAAAAAGTAATTAAATTTGGGATTAGTGATAAACTTGTTGATTATTATTTAGTTTACTGACTGAAGTAGATTACTGCGTAGCTAATTTATGTGTAAAAGTTTGTTATTTTTCGTCCGGGAACCTCATTCCCTAATTTTCATAAGTTACTATTATATGTTAAAAGCTAATGAGTGGAAAACCACTTTTAACTCACTCTAATCATGGTTACTGTCAATAAGTTCGGGGAAAACATTATTAAACCAGAAAGAAAGAAGAGGAACTGAGCAATGCCATACTTTTTTTTTTTTTTAATTATTCTCGAAGGGTGAAAAATTCAATATAATGATCAACTTCGCCTTGTCAAAGTGCAAGAGAACAGTGTACTGGTATGACAAAATTCATGTTGCTTGCATATACCTGTAATATGATAAAAGTTTTGGTTGTATGTATATAAATTAACTTGTTAAAGAATATGATAGAAGGCCAAATCTACTTCACCATATTTGCTATCATACTTACTGGATTCAATTTAATTTGCAGGAATCAACAGAAGAGAACATGGATAGTTTCACTCATGTTCCCCCCGGTTTTAGGTTTCATCCAACGGATGAAGAGCTTGTTGATTACTACCTTAGGAAGAAAGTGGCTTCAAGGAGGATTGATCTGGATGTCATAAAAGATGTTGACCTCTACAAAATTGAGCCATGGGATCTTCAAGGTAGTACATAGCATCTCAATTCAAGAGGTGAAAGAAATACTGCTAATTGACTTCTTCATTTTCTTTTTAAACTTTGAAGAGATTTGCAGAATAGGAACGGAAGAGCAAAACGAATGGTACTTCTTTAGCCACAAAGACAAGAAGTATCCAACTGGAACTCGCACAAATAGAGCAACTGCAGCTGGGTTTTGGAAAGCGACAGGAAGAGACAAGGCAATCTATTCCAAACATGAACTGATAGGCATGAGGAAAACCTTAGTCTTTTATAAAGGTCGAGCACCAAATGGACAAAAGTCAGATTGGATAATGCATGAATATCGGCTTGAAACAGAAGAAAATGGCACTCCACAGGCAAGTTCAGTTATAATGAACAAAAAGAATTGCTGTTAAAAAATTCAGACTCCATAAAATATAAATAACCTACTTATATTCAATTACAAGAATCACCATATAGAAAAATACATAGCAACATTGAGTTCAATTTATAGTCATGGCGTGTTACAATACGACTTGGAATTATTTATCCAACGATATAAAAGGAAAGAACAGCATGCATGCATGCATATGCATGTGTAGCATTTTGAGTATAATTCACCTTTGTTGATGAATGAAGCAGGAAGAAGGTTGGGTTGTGTGTAGAGTATTCAAGAAGAGAGTAACAACAATGCGTAAAGTGAATGAGCACGAGTCTCCCAGTTGGTATGATGAGCAAGTATCTTTCATTCAAGACATGGACTCACCGAAGCAGACCTCTCAATCTAATCTGGTCTACCAGCTTCCCTATCATTGCAAGAAAGAGCTAGATGTGCCCTACCAGATGCCTCGTGACCACTTCCTTCCACTTCTGGAGAGCCCAAATCCCATGGCACCATATCTTCTAGATCATGTGAACCACTCCACCACTCTGCTTCCCTCGTTACTCATACAAGAAGAACATGTTATAGGTCAGCAAATAAACCTTCAGACAACCTACGGCAAAAGCAACCGCAATGATCAAGTAACTGATTGGCGAGTGCTTGACAAGTTCGTTGCTTCACAACTCAGTCAAGATGGATCCAAAGACAATGCCTACTCAAACACCACAGCCAGTATCTTTCACGGCAATGACAGTGGCAATTGCAATGTACAGTTCAGACATTTCGACAAACATGAGATGGTGGTGCCTCCAGAAAATGCCTCAACATCAAACTCCAGCTGCCCAATTGCATTATGGAAATAGCGACTGCATCATAAATTGGTTTTGGGTACATACTAATTATAGGTACTTAGCTAAAAACATCTCTTGCAAGTACTGTTTAAGTGCCTGTACATAATAAACGCATAATGAGCAAAACTTTAACTATTGTGGAGCTTCTCGCTCCACTGCAGCTATCTAGCTTCTAGCATATATTCAACTGAAAAGAAAGAAAATGAATGGGACGTGAAATACTTAGTATAAAAAGCCATATCTATATTTCTCTGAAGATGGAAAGGTTTGAAAGGGTACGCATGCATGATGAGCTCTGCCATGTAAACCGAGGTCCCACGGCCACATTCGCTGTTTTCATTGGAGTGACAGGGTGGTCCACACATATATTATATATATGTCTATGTTACAATTAAAACAAAATAGTTATAGAATAAACTGTTCTTTTTTTCCTTTTTACTTTCTTTATTAATTTGAGCCTATATTTTTACATTGATGATGGCACATAAAAACTTTATTTTTGCTAATTAAACATCATTAAACATGAAATTATAAATAATTTAAAATGAATCAACGAGGAAAGTAAAAATTTTACATTTAAAGGGTTTATGAAAATTAAAGATTGCATGTGTAATGTTTTTAAACACCATCAAACATTAAAGTATAATAATTTAAAATGAGTATTATGTTTATTAGATGTTTAAAGGGTGTGGGAAAATTAAAGAATGTATATTAATATTTTTCTAAAATTATAAAAGAGAAATAAAATGACATTATATAAGTTTTGTATAATTTTTTGTTTATAAACATCGCATCTCTCTTTCTCGACATGGTTTTGTGTCTTTGCAGCAGAGAACATATATATAATTCTCTTTTAATTTCTTCATGCTAAAAATTAGTGTGTACAAGTTTATAAATAGAGTAAAAAGAGAGACCCGAATGTAAAATCTTAATCATCAATAGAAAAAAGAAATAATACAATTTATAGGGTTATATATGACAAAACACATACCAGAAATTTAATAAAAAGCAGAAACAAAATAACTAATTATATAATATTCATATATTTAATTTAGTTATATTTTATTCTAATATTAATTAAGTGATATATATATATATAGCCTTAGTCTTTTTATGTGTTATGCTCTCTTTCCTTGGAAACAAAGATTAAAAGTATATATATAATGATTGATTACGGTCCATGAAGCTTATATACTAAGAGAAATCAAAGGTTAAAAATAAAGACATATATATATTCTGAAAAGTTAATTAAAATGTATATATGGGGATCTTGATTTGGCTTGTGTGATAATATATATTTGATGATGAAGCAAGAAAAGAAACACAGAAGACAATAGATGGTACTACATATTCTTTGCTCCTAAGTCTCGCAATATATGCATCCAATTCTATCTCAGGTTTAGAAGCCAAGCAAAAGTTACACCTATATATAGCCTAGCCTTCTTATTCAATAAACAACAACCTTTCTCTATAATTACTTCTTCCAAGTGCCAACAAATCATGCAAGAAAATTATTACACCCATCACAACTGTCATAATACGTAACTTCAACGCCTTCTAGGACACTCAAACTCATTTTTTAACCAAACCCAATATTTATTTCATATACCACTATATATATATATATGCTAATAATTGCAAACAAACTCCAACATAAGGGTTGAGTGAGGCTAATACGAATCAAAGTGAAAAAAAAAAATAAAGAAAAAGTTTCTTTAATAATTTTTTTTGACAACTTTTTCACAATGTATACATATTAGTTTATGATTGATCCGTTTTAAATATTTTTTTTAGAAATAAATTCAAACATACCAATAAAATAGTAACACGTATCTTGTTATTAAAAAATTATTAAAATATCAAACAAGACGAAGAAATGTCTAGTTTGAGAATGTCAACTTTAAAGCAACTTTGACCATCTGAAAGAATTTTCAAAAGTAGACTTTCTTTTGGAAATCAAACAAGTGAAGTGTGAGTTAAATTAGATACAGATCTTGTTATATCTAGAATAAGAGAGAAAGTTGCAAATCACCCACTTGTGAACTAAACATCACAATCATATATAAGAGGAAAAAAAAAGAACTATAGAAGCTCTTCACCACAAATTCAGAGTGTTTCAGATGAAAGAATGCGATGCAAGAATGCAGTAACTGTGCTCTCCGAACGAAACGAAAGTTTGAGAATTTTAAAACTTATATAAACAAGTATATGGTAAGGTATGGAAACATGAGATTCCATAACAAGAACGTAACTTTTGGGAGGAACTGAGAAATAATGGTGATGGGGTTATACCTAGCAGAAGAAAAAATGGCCTAGGATGAGAGAAGTGGAAGCAAAAGATAATGAAGCTAGGTATAGCTGGAAAGAAGGAAGAGAAAAAAAAGAAAAGAAGTAGTCGAGTAGAGTTGTATATTTAGAAGTTGATATATAGCAACCTAAGGGTTTAATATATAGGGAAGAGAAGAAGAAGCAGAAGGTGATAAGTGTTAGAGTTTATTGATTTTGAAGCAATTATGTTGGGAGACGACACACTCATGAAGGTGGAAGGAGATAAAGATAGACAAAAATGGAGGCAGTGATTGAGTTGTGGATTCCAAGGTAGTAAAAGAAGCTGAAAGTGAGAGGTTTTTTCTGACTTTGCTTTGGCGAGAGAAAGCATGTGCATGCGTTTGAATATTAGGCATGGTGTAACAAGAACATAGGCGGCACAAGACTGGGTGAATAATTAGGGTTTACAGTATATGTTATTTGTAATGGAAGGAACAATAAAGCATCATTTTTAAGGAACATGTCCATGTGAATGTTATTATGTTCTTCCATACAATACATATACATAAATGTAATTTCCAACTCTCTTACTAATGAATGTCAAATTGCTGTCTCACTCACTTGTATTTTTTAGCAGACAAACACAATACACCATGTTGGAATTAATATAATTTTTTACTAATATGCTAAATACTATAAGTATTATTTTCTTAAGCTACCCTTCAATGGAAATTGATACTAAAGAAGGGTCATTTAAAATACATTCACTTAAAGGAAAGTATTTGAGAGATTATTATATTGAATGATTTGCATTGTTTTATATTACTATTATTATTTTCGTATAAATATATAAACAAAAATCATTGAGATACTCGTATAATAATTATTAATAGATTTCTCTAATGCTTATTAACAGATTTGTCTAATATAATTATAAGCACACTCATCTGTTATTATATTTATTCTACCATAGTGATAGTATAACATATTTGTTTTACAATATCATCTAATTACTGTACAGTAGGGGCCCCCGGTGTTATGTACAACAGGGACTCGGTAAAAGACGGATAAAGTCAATCAACTCGTCGTCCAGTGACCGAAGGCCGAATAGGACATGGTTTGTACGCCGACAGGGTCGAATGGCCGTCAGAGGCAACAAACCAAAATGTCAGGAAAGAGATGATTGATGTAGACCGACCGGTCGCGACCGAGAAGGGCTCTTAGCAAACGGTAATTAAAGTAAGGTTAAACGTAATTAGGGTGATGGGCCTTATATTGGGCCATGATTAGAGATTAGGTAATTAAGGGCCCATGAGGAATACTATAAATACAAGTCAAAGGTGAAAGGTAGTTGGTTACATTGAATGCTCATTTACTCACATTAGATTATATCTTTGACCCTGTCTACCCTACTGACTTGAGCGTCGGAGTGCCTTTGACAGATATCCGGCTGGTTTGGGCAGAAGCGTACAGAGTTTCCTCAGGGAGCGGAAGATAGTCTTGGAGGTAAAAGTTCATCCGGAACAATTACTATAAATGAAACTTCAACATATTGTTTTCCAATATGATAAGCTTGTATAGGTTAATAGTTAAGATCATTTGGATTTGGATTTGGATTAAGTATTAATTTGTCTAAATCAGGTGTCACATATATCATATATGATTTCAATTTGTATCATCTAGTCTTGTATTATTTAATATAATTAATATACATTGAATTTAACATGAGTTTATTTTTTATTTATATTATTTTGCTATTCATATTATTTATTATTATTTATTTCTATTCATGTTATTACTACTTATTATATTTATATTTATTATTTATTGTTACTTATATTTATTATAATTTATTAATTTTTATATTTATTATTATTTATTATAAACTATTTTACTATTATTGTTATTTATTATACACTATTTTATTATCAGTATTTATTATAGATTCATTTTAAAACGCAACTGTTTAGGCATGAAGCATTATGTATTTAGACTTCTGAATTTGAATTATTTATTTAAGACATGAACCTAAACAATTGATTAATAAGTTTCAAAATCCATCATTAAATGAGTGCAAATCTAATTAATACCATTAATATAATTCTAAATTGGTAGTTATTTTGTGGCTATATAAGCATGTTTGGCTTCCCTTGAAACACACAACATAAATTTAAGTTATAGACAAAGTTTTGATATATTAGAGGGTTGAAAAGAAGTTATGGCAAAGAATGAGATGAAAAATGTTGGTGTGGTTGTTCTGATAATGATGATGTTGTGTTTCTCAGAAGCTAAACTTTCATGTCCTGTTCGATGTGGGTTAATTTGTCTTGCAGATCCTATTATTCCTTATCCAATATGTTTTGGGATTTGTATTGCAAAGTGTCCAAAAATGTCTAAAGAAACTTCCGAGTGCATTACTCGTTGTGGGGTTAACAAGTCCATAAGCATCAACATTGGTATTCAAACTCTTACAACATTGCTTTCATATTATTCATATATTTCAGTTAGGAAAATGATATTTTTCACACCAATTTTTTGACATCATTTTGATATTGTACACGTGTCAAATTATGGTTGGACGATTTTAAATTAAAAAAAAAACTTTGGTTTTTCTCTTTCAAATATATCTCTACCTCAGTTTTTTTTTTAATTTAAAATCGTCTAATCACATTTTGACACGTGTACAATATCAAAATAATATAAAAAATTGGTATCGAAATATATTTTCCTTTCAGTTAATATGTTTTTTCATATTTCTAAAGATTCATTTTGTATATATGTCAGATGGTAGCGGTGCTGTGTCTGAAGTGATGGATTCTTGTCTGCAGAAGTGTTAAATCATTTAGTATATTATTTTTCTTGTTTGAATATTCATGAATAAAGTGTTGGTTGTAATGATATTCATCATGATGTAATAAGGTGAATATATAGGATTTCAGGATGGGAGGAATAAAATAAATTTAAGAATAAACTTTTTTTTTATTTTAAATTATTGATTGTTTTTTATATAAAATTATCTATTAAAATATCGTAATTAATTTAATTTAGTATTTCTTTTAATTGACAATAAGATTAATTCGTTTAATCTTTGATGATATAATAATATTTTAGTTAGAAACTCTTTTCAACGGAAATATTGATATTAACATTATTCTATCTTATATATATATATATATATATATATATATATATATATATATATATATATATATATATATATATATATATATATACTTAAAAAAGAAAATATTATTTTTATATAACTAAGATGGTTAATTAGTTTATCATTTTCTAAACTTAATTATAATTTTCTCTAAGATATATATTATAAAATAAATTAAATTCATCAATGTTTTGATATGGATCGGTCAAGTAAATTTAAATTATATAAAAAAATTAAAAAATAAATACTAAAAAAAGTAATAATTAATTGTCTCTATATAACTAAAATATAAGAGATAACATACGAGAGATTATAAATTATTTAGAACCTAAAACAATATTTTCTTAGTTTTGCTTCTAATATAATATTCAATTTTTTATTTTATTTATGTTAAAATGATACTTAAATTTCTACTAAATTTCTATTCCATGTTAAAAAAAATAAGAAATTTATAAGTTATTTTTTATTCTAAAACGAATCCTATGAAATGTGGTTATTGGTTACCTTTTTTCCAAAAAGTGTAAAAATTGTTTTCCGTATAATTAATTTAATCTTTTTGACATAGATATGATTTAGGGTACAGAGGAGTTAGCCATTCGGTCAATTATGATTTAAAATAAATTTTAAAAAAAAAAGTTTTAAAATAATTTTTTTAAAAAAAAAGTTTGAATCCACTTTGCTAATTTATTTTATTAAAATGAATACAAATTTTTTAGTTTTGCTGTTTTAAAATTTTCCAAATTACATTCAATTAAAAGAATTAATTAAACTATTTAAAATTATATAAAAATAAAAACTACAGTGTTATGTTTATTTTTTAAAATTAAATAAATAAAAATTTGTTTTTATTTTAACTTTAAAAATGTTGAAATAATATTGTTAAAATCAATCATTAATATAAGATATTAACCAATTTAAAGTTTTGAATTAAGGGGTTTTATATTTAAAAGATGTTTTAGAATATTGAAAAATAAATATTTATTTAAATTATTTTTCATCTCGATTCATAGACAATATAAAATTATTGAGTGTATGGAAATAAGTTTTCTAATTAAGTATTAAGAAAAATTTTTGTCCAACAATATTCTAAATTCAAATTCATTATCATTATAATTAATTATCGCATCCAAAACATCATTCGTTTTAGAATTTTGAGCTCATGTTACTATTTTTTTCGTAAAAAATGTATTAAAAGTTAAAGAAAAATGTATTTTTAAATTATTTTGATCTTGATTCCAAAACAAAATACGACTATTGAATATATCTGAACAAATTCAAAATAATACTTAATTTAAAAAATAAAAAAAATACTTTTATAACTTGAAAATTAAAAAATAATTGCAAACATTTCAAAAATAATTACAAGTTACTAAATTATGCACAGGACTTCATAGAAAAACAAAAAAATATATGAAAAGTTGCTAATAAACACAATTTTCTTAAACTGAAACTTATAAAATTTAGTGAATAGAAAATGAATATAGAAGAGAAAGACAATTGGAAATGGAAAGGTGGATCGATATAAATGAACAAATAAATAATTTACTCTTCTGTTATATTAATTTTCTAAATACAAATATAATATAACAACATTTATATTTACAAATAAAAAATAAACTATTTAGCAATACAACATACAAAATTATTCCACACAATATCATTGTTATTACTCTCGTAAACTATTTTACATTATTGTCAATGACAGAGTCAGAATTCACACTTTTCTGACTTTTACATTATAAATTATAAACTTATTAGAATAAGACAATATTAATGTTACAAACTATTGCATATAGTTTGCACAAGTAGCATAATTTTTAATGTTGTTTAACACATAATTTTTCCATTTATTAAAGCCTATAATAAAAACATCATAGCAACAACTTATTAGTAGTGTTGAAAAGTTCCATCTTGTATAATTAGTGGGTATGGAACATCGGTCGGAAATTGAGCAAAGTTATGAATTGCAGCATTCTCTACAATCTGGAAAACGTAACCATACATTAGAATGGTTTTTGGGACAAAGTATCACATATTTCTACATGTTTTTAGGTATTACAGTAGGAAAGAGTCTCTTTAACAACTTTTTTTTGACAATTTTTTAACAACGCATACATGACAGTTTATGATTGATCCGTTTCAAATATTTTTTTAAACATAAATTCAAACAGACCAATAAAATGATGACATGTGTACTATTGTCAAAAAGTTGTTAAAAAAGAGTTGTCAAAATATCATTGTCCATCATTACCTTATCATGGAGATATTTATTTGCTGCTTTAAGTGTTCCCTCCTACAATTCACAATTGTAAAATATTAGTTTTTAAAATGATGTCAAAATCAAATCCGTGAAAATATAATAATTTAAAATCAACAATGTTTTACCATATTTATATCAATTTTATTTTATAAGTCAATTTTGTAAAATTAAATTAAGTTTAAAATTTATTTTTTAATATTTATAAATTAATTATATACTCAACTTTTTTAAATGTTTGATTAGGGTTATTTGTCTAACTAAAGCAAATCCAACCTTAATATTAAGCTTGATTGTTGAAATAAACCAAGGTCAAACTTTGCAAATTGGACAATAAACAATTCACTAAAAGATTTATATAAGAAGAAAAAATTATATATTTCTTATTGTTTATTTGAAAACAATTTCTAAATCTTCTATTTGTGAATTACCCCATAATCTTAAAGTTTATTAAATACTAAGATCGTAAACTTGAAAATATTTACTATTCTTTTATAAAAATAAAATAATTAAGTTAAACAATATTATCTTAAAAGAAATTAACAAGTCAAAGTTAAGTTTTTTATTAGATTCGTTTAAATCAAACTTAAAGGATTCACCTTTTTACAAGTTTAAAATTCAAATCTCCCGTTTGGTTGGATTTATTTGCACTCTATAAAAGTATATATACCTTACTTTCAATTATCGTATCAATTTGTATTCATTCTCTTTTGTTCTTGTAGATACCTATATTTTGTCTTTATTATGTATTTTTTTATTTTCCCTGTATTTCTCTAATAGTATATTCCAAATTTAGTTTGTGAGTAAACTTTTATTTAAGAGTACAAGTGTGTGTAATTTAAATGATTCGTTTATTTAATATTTTAATTTAAATTGTTTTAACACGGTAATACTATAATTAATTGTCTTCCTTACATATTTATAACTTAAAATAAGAAAATTAAACTACAATCGAATGTTAATGCAAATTGAAAAGTTAGATCGAAATAAAATTTCATACAACGAATGAATCGTTTTTATATAATTGAATGTTAATGCAAAGTATATAAAAAATATTTATCATTTTGTGTTATGCTCTTTTTTTTTCACACAAAAATCTTGTTAACAATGTTAAATATTTATGATTGCAAATGGTTTGTAATAAAATTTGTTAAGTGTATTCCCAATGAAAAGCTATAGTTTAGTATATACTTCTTCTTTTCTATAGTTTAATTTCCTTACTTGATATATATAAAGATAACTTTTGTATTTATATATAAGGCAATTTATAAATTGAATAGCAAGGATAAAATTATGACAAGTAAAATATTGAGAAATATAAAAATTGAACCATAAATTTATGCTAACCTTATCTTTCAATGCTTCAATTTCTTGTAACATGATGTTGGTCTGTTGTTCATCACATATAGCATACCAATTAATCATCCATGTATAATATAAACGATAATTTATAAATATTTTAATCATATGAGAAAATATTTTCTAATACCTTCATTGAGCGAATATGATATATCCAAGTTTCCAGATTCTTCTCCAACACTTGTAGTTCATCGATTGTTGAGGTCTTGTTTCCACCTCCAAACAAATACCTAAGAATTTTTTATAAGCAAACTTATATATGATTATAAGTGTCACCATTTTCCAATTTAGACTATATAGTATGATGTTATTTTGATGGGTGTAAAAAGCAACAACCTTTATTTAAGTTAAAAAAAAACTATTAACAATAACAAAATTCATATTCAAAAATAATTTTCTTTAATGGGTTTTTAAATTTATGGAATCTTTTGAAAAAAAAAAATCTTTTAATAAATTTTAAAATTTGTTAAAAAACAAATTTTTTCAACAAATTTCGAATTTGTTAAAAAAATTTTAAAAAATTTAATAGATTTTGAAATTTATTGAAAGGTTGAAAAATCTTTCAATAGATTTTAAAATTTGTTAAAAGAATAGAATATAAGATTTTTTAAAATAAAGAAAATAATTTTGAAATTTAAAAAAAAAATATGGAAAGATGCAAGGATAAACACTCAAGCTCATATCCTCTACAAAGATACATACACAGTCAAAAAGAAAAATTCGAATTTCCTTAATTACATTGTATACATAATAGTGTTGGAAGATAAATAATATAATAAAATAAAATAATAGTGTACCTGATACTCTTTTGCAGTGTTTGGATTTCTTGTTTTAGCAAGTTAGATTCCTCTTTTGCATCCTAGTCAACAATTATGCCACTGAACTGAGTATGACTTTCAATTAAAATATAATGGTAAAAAAACTATAAATTGTTTTTGATTAATAATGACAATATAGAATAGATAAACAATTAATGTAAAGTTGCACATACATACAACATATGTACCTCAATTTCAATGTCCTTATATTTTCTTGAGTTCTATTTATTCTACTGAAATCTCTCTCTTTTACATTTCAATCAAACTAATTTAAAATAAAGATGGATCAGTGTAGATATATGTGTAGAAATTTTATCATTTAAATAAAATATAAAAAAAATAATTAACTTTAACATATAATTTTATATGAATATGATAATCTCACTTATCTAGTTAGTCTAGATGAGATTTCAATATACATAATGAGATTTAACATGAATTTATTTTAAACAAGTTGTTTAAATTATTTCATAAACTAAAAATGTAAACGAGTACAAAGACGAAAAGAAGTAATAATAGAAATATGGAAATAAGACATCTTATCTTTATATCCAATTTGAAAAATTAGTACGAATACTTAGTTAATGCGAAGGTTATATATCAAAATTAAGACTTATTAATAAATACGTTTAGAGATGAATTCATTATCTCGTTTAATTATTTGAACACTTAACTTATTTAAGTATAACTTTTTATTTTTCATCTTTTATTAATAATGTCAATAAGAAAATGTTTTTCTTTTGTGTACACAATTTTCATAATTAAATAATTCATTTTTAAAGTATTGTAAGCTAAAAATATATTTATATGTTTGCTTTAAATTAAAATAATCAAAAGGATATTTATTTACAAATTACAAATATAAAAAGGAGTGAAAACCAAATATAAGAAAACAGAGGGCTATAACTTACTGAAATAATTGAAAAGTATTAATTGTGAATGAGCTTATGTTTAGTTTAACCTTAAGCAAGAATTAAATTAAGTGCAATGCAGTGTATGACATTTATACCATTCTAACCTAATTTCTTAGCCAGCAAATACTTGAAGAATATAATCTAACCATTTATGCATGCGACAAAATTAAGTGGACAGGGAACAAAACGTTACGTGATTCCTTTGCATATTATAATGACAGACCACAATTAAGGTTTCTTTCTTCTTCAACACCAAGTAATGTTAACTTATCATTAGCGAGATTATTTTATTCAGTAATAGGATACACTTTTACATTCATTTAACACACAGAGAGTTATTTAATATAGTATTACGACAGACTTTTACGTTAATTTGAAAACGAGAGTCATATGAACATGTTACTTACTAGAGGAAGTGGTTCGGGTGATGTTTCAGGATGAGCCGCTCGCGTGAACTTGGTGTACCTCTCGATCAGGTCTTGCATGGTTCTTTGATATATACATGCAGAAGAAGGTACAGAAAAGATGAAAATGGAAAGTGAGAGATAATAATAGAGATATGTGAAGAGAGAAAGCAAGAGAAAGAAAAAGACCCTTTGGTGGCTAGTTCATAGAGCTTTCCATGGGCGGAGAAAATGAAAAGACCAATTTCAGCATCGCACAGCACAGAGAGCTCCTTAGCCTTCTTAAGAAGCCCAGCTCGACGCTTGCAGAAGGTCACTTGTCTGTGCACTGAGTTCTCAATTCTCTTAAGCTGAACCTTTCCACGAGCCATCTTGATTCTTCTTCTTCTTCCTCAGATCTATTTGATGTTTTTCTTTCTGTCTTTTTCTCAGTACAATTTGGTTTTGTTTTGTGCGCTTCTATGCACACAACCTCCCACTAGTTTGAACTAGCTTCGAGGTTGCTGCAGCAGGTACGTAGTACCTTTTCTCAGAGTTTCTCTCCTGATTTTGCTTTCAATTTCTGGGATCCAACATCTTATATAACAAACCACCGCATATTATAACATTTCGCCTTCCACGTACCTGTGGAATCACCACTATAGTTACAGTTTTATAATAATATGTTAAGGACAAGTAATTTATTCAAAGTAAACGTCACCGCCACCTTTACACCACACTAACTTTTTGTTTAGTCTCTGATATCCATCGCTTGGAAGTGTATGGATTCCAATTAATTTCATCTTAAATCAAATCAAAGCATGTGATACTAAAGGTGCTTCTGTCCATAGAATATGGTTCATTTTACTAAAATATTTAGGCACAAGCTTTATTCCTGATTTCCTGTGCTCAGAACTCTATATAGATTATACATATCCTGCACATTATGTTATAAATGCTACTTTGTTCTGCACCAAGCCATTACAAACTGCTTTTTCCATGTTTCAACAATGCATTTATATCAACACTAATGCCTTTACTGGTGGGTCCTATTCTGTGCTAAAAGTTACAAACTTTCTCATTGCCATCATCCAAAACTAACATTTCTCACTCTCACCACAACATTAAACATCCATTTTGTTTGAGATAACAATTGGGTTAGTAAGAGTTCCTTTATTCTTCTCTCAAGTTTCATCCTCAACAGGGGAGAAACGTTATATGATCTTGTAAGGACAGAAAATGTTTGAGATTTGTAAACTACAAGAGTTATCCACATTAAAAATTTAAGAGTTATCACCCTTGTAAACTGAACTCCTGATTCGAAAGCTGCAAACATTGAAGAAATGGGGGTTGGAATAAAACCGGGAATCGATTAAAGTGGAAGAAAGATAATCATAAGATGGTGTTGAGCTAAAGTATTATTAAATCATATCAAATCCAGAAACAAATCCCCTGATAGGCTGATATATGTTCTCTTGATCATGTTTGCTATGGTGCACTCTGCACTGTACTACAACAGAACGAGGAATCATATCATATAAATATCAATTTATAGTCAAAATCCAAACTTTCTTGCATTGGGTCCAATCATTCGAGTTAATTTATAATTTGGGACCAATGGCTTAAATTAAAACTGAACAAGGAATACTTCTCACGAAAGCTGAGTGCTGATGAAACTGAACCTTTTCCTTTGTTTTTTCTAAATTCCTGCTCATTGTCATTGCCCATTGCTGCCTATTGTTCATAAATATGTGCTGATCAGAGATATCATAATAGGACAAAAATGGATAAATAGGAATCTAGGAATTTCAATAAGGACAATGATATTTTGATAACACTTTTTGACAATTTTTTTGATAACGGGACACGTATCATCATTTTATTGGTCTATTTGAATTTATGTTTAAAAAATATTTAAAATGGACTAATCACAAGCTACCACGTATGCGTTGTCAAAAAGTTGTTAAAAAAGTGTTGTTAAAAAAAGTTTTTCCTTTTGATGCGCGCTGGATTATGTCAACAATTAGGAACTCAACCTTAAATTTATCAGTTTTATATATGGTAGAAGCCACAAGATTCATTGTTATTTTTCCCAAGGAGGGGCTATAGTATACCCTACTCCAAAACATAATTTTCACATTCACAACTTCTTGTCAAAGGGAAAGGGACGTATAAAAGCTGAGTTCAATTGCCAAATCTTGAGTGAGGCCTTGATGTTCATGTCTGTTGCGTTGTTGAACACAAACAATCTTGCAGCTTCGTAAATTGCTTTTGTTGGATAAACTCTAGACGATATCACAGTTCTCCCTCCCTGAGCAAAGCTCTCAATGACTGAATGGTCCACCTGAGATCATCATGTTCAAAATTTAAGTGTCATGAACTTGCATAGTAATAATGGTATAGCCAACAAAAGAATTTTATCCTTAAACTTAAATGTGTAAGCATTGTTTGGTTCAGAAAGTAAATTTATAGTGGTCAAAATTAAACCTAAAACACCTAGCTGATGTATGAACATTAAGTATATATATGTATCTTATTCAAACTTACCAATATCCTCATTGATAATCTTTCATCACTGACAACTGGAACTTCGCTTCCAAATACGAGCTTTGAAACATCAGGAGCCTTTGAAGACCTATGTTATTCAATAACATTTCATATTCGTAAGATGAGACTTCAAGGTTATGTTTTATTTTCCTTTTAATTCAAGTAAGCAAATGGAAAGTGTCGTACCTGGTTTCATCAACACAGAAGGAAGATGTTAAACTGGTGGTAGTACTAGAAAGATGGAAATAAATTGGTGTTAGCTCAGAAAGTTGGTCATCTGCAAGAGCCAGAATGCCAAATGGTCCCAGACTACTTCTGTCAAAAGCTCCATTTCCACACCCTACATTTTCCTTCTTCTCGGTCTCTTTGGATACTAAATATTCGATTTCAAATTCAGCGAATATGTCCAACTGAAAATTTTTCAACAAAATTTGCATGGGTTAACTACATATTCACAATTTATTATGCAGAAAAACCAAGTAATTAGCTTAATGGTACTAGAAAACCTGTGTGGCAGGACCTATGTCCAATGGCAGAACTGAGCCCGGCTTAACCACGACTTCTTCAAATTCATAACTATTAAGCCTTAAGCTCTCTATTTCTTCCACTGGCCACTGAAGCAAATGAGCTCTAGTTTTATTGTCAAACACCACTGTTCTTGGAATACTCTGATTTCCACAAGAAAAATATGACAAGATCAAATTCATAACAACCTTCAATAATCAAATCACCACTGTTCTTGCATCTAATTAATCTGGCTACACTAACAAGTGCAGTAAATTGAAAGTAGATTCCTTTAAACAAATTCTCTCATCTAAACTTAAATTGGTGTACAAATTACCTTAATTTTGATAGCTAAAGTACAAAAGATTTCTTAAATAATTTTCCCAAACATGTGTGGGGCAAAAGAAAGAGTGTTGCATACCTGAAGAGATGCCCAACCCTTTTTCAAGTCAGCGGTTTCGCTGTCTGATTCGTTGATCCAACCCCACAGGACCCTTCTCTTTTTGTCTTGGTCATAAAACGTCTTTGACGCATAGAATCTCCCGTAGTCCAACTTCAACCCGATACCCACATCCTCATCCGGGTTATCGGGCACCCACGTATCATTTTCATTGAAGTAGGTCCCAATAGCATAATGATCCCCCCTAGTGTCATCCAAACTAGACTTCAACACATGTTTCACATCTGGCCCATTTGCAGATGTATCCAACCCATCAGACCCATTTATCGAAACCGGGTAAAAGTCCACGCACTCCCACATACCCGTACCCGGGACTTCATGCATGTACTGATCATTGAGTTCGTAGTGGATAAAATCCTGGGTTTTATACACCAACGAAAGACCTGTCTGGTTGACCTTTGACCCAATAGCGATCCTCCATTTGCCATCAGGCCCAATCCACGCAGTGGTTGGGTCACGAAAATCCTTTGGCCCAATTCCCGGTGGAGGCTCCAAGAGCGGGTTATCAGCGTACTTGACCCAATGAATGAGAAGCGGATCAGATAGGTTGGCGGGGTACGCAAGATTTTGGACTTGCACGTTCTGATGGGTGCTACCGGTGTAGAGCATGACGATTTTGCCATCTGGCAAAAGAGTGGCCGATCCTGACCATACACCATTGATATCGTACCAGGAATCTCGAAGCATCGCAATGGGAAGGTAGAACCAGTGAATCAAGTCCCTTGATACGGCGTGGCCCCACGTTATGTTTGCAAACAGAGCTGAATCAGGATTGTATTGGTAAAACAAATGGTACCACCCCTTGTATAACAATGGACCTGCAACAATTCAACGTTAAAAAACATCTGATTCTGATTCAAACGTGGTCGCCATGACAGAGGTTCAGCTAAACTGAAAGCTCACGTCAAACTCTTAAACATGGAACCATGAACATATATAGAAATAAAAAGATAAATGTGAAGAGCAATTCAGCAAATGAAAAGAACATACCGTTAGGATCTGAAGCAGATACAACCGAAGATGAGCGCAGCAACCCCAATACAAAACACAGGAGAAAAGCAGTTAAATTTATATAGTTGAAGGTGAAGTGATCAGTGCAAAAAGGTATAGTTTAGGTGTAGAATTACCGTTCATCCAGTTCTTTTGAGGTTGAAAATGAAAAGCTGTTCTTTGCCACGATAACATGGCGTTTGTCCAGTTATACGAACCTATCTGCCATAGATATGGATTTGACTTTGCTGAAACACCTTCTGCAATACCTCGAGGCTGTAATGGGAGGGAGCTGCTATCGGGTAGAGACCTTAAGTCGATCTCGATCGTGAGAGGCCTCTCGATAATACTTAGTAAAGGTTGGATGTTATGGCTATGGAGGCTTATGACAAGTGCAGCCAATGACATGAGAAAAACGATGGAAACAATGAAAATAAGGACACCCTTTTGTGTTCTTCCCTCATTTTTCCTTGTTAGAGAACTTGGAGGACTCAGCAATGGAGTTTTTGGATCAGTGTTCATTGTCTTTGCCTTCCTATGATATGTAGCAGAACTGAATTAATCAGAGCAAGATGAAGCTCGTATATATAGACACAACTGTGAAAAAAACAAGCTTCTTTAATTCTTATGGATAGGTTTATATTTCTGCATGTGCATGCCTACTTAAAATTGTTAAACTTAATTCAATCTTACAAACTAGATTTATATTCGTTTATTAAAATTATTTTACAATTTTCAATTTTTTTCACTCCTTCACAGAATTTTTAAATTTTTTTCTTTGTGTTGAATTAAATTCTTTTATAAACTCGATTTGATAAAACAGTAAGAGAAGAAAGTTAAAATTGTCTTCTTTATAGACTAAAGTTATCTCATGGATAAGTTGCTTTTTTATTAAAAAAAATACTTTTTTTTTCTTTCTAAAAAGTCTTCCTATCCAAAATATCTTTAATTGGGATATAAGTTATAAATTAAGGAAATAAATCCTTACTGAATTCTTGACCTTTCATTTAAGAAATGCTGCACGTAACTTCGTTTAGAAATTTTCATTTTCTTGGACGGCTATACTGAAAATTAAAATAATAATATAGTTATGTGTAGGTCAAATAAATGGTTGAAAATAGCTCATAAAAAAATTAAATGTAAACACTGATGTAGTTTTAGCTTACAAAATTGGCTTACACACTTTTTTCGAATTTTCTGAAATTTTTCTTTTTGGTATCAATGGCAATCGTTTTATAATATATACTTTAATTGTTAAAAATAATTATATTAGTGTTGACAAGAAAATTAAATCATAAACTAGTTAATTGAGTTAAATTATAATGCTTTCATAAATCAAAAACTCAACTTTCTATTTTTTTTTCAAATTGTAAATTAAATGGGGGTGGTGAAAGAGTTGGCTAGCACGTAGGCCTCAGTTTTTGAATTTTTTTTTTAAAACACATATTTAAATTAAAATATTATTATTAATTACTTTAAAACACAAATGTTTGTACCTCTTTTTTTATTTAGGATAATGATATTTAGACAACATTTTTTTGACAATATTTAAACATTGATTACGTGTGAATCTGTGACTGGTCAAAAATTACTCCACAATAATGTTTATAATTATTATGATTGATTGTGGAGTAATTTTTGACCAATCACAGATTGACACGTAATCAATGTTTAAATGTTGTCAAAAAAATGCTGTCTAAATATCATTATCCTTTTATTTATCAACGTAACCCATCCCTAAATGATAAAGATATTTAGACAACATTTTTTTGATAACATTTGAACATCATCATACGTGTCATTGTGTGATTGGTTCATGGTGGTGTCATTGTGTCATTTGGACCAATTACACAATAACATGTATGATTGATGTTCAAATATTGTCAAAAAATGTTGTTTATGTATCATTACCCATTCCTAAAATACAAACAATATACATTAGTGCAATAATTATCTAACGAAAATTTGGAAGTGGGAACCAATAATTAATACGTTACATTATTAAAATTCATATATGAATTTAACCTTCACATATTATCAATGCAAAGATGTTTTATTTTGTTAACCATACAAAATTCTTTCGAATAATTATTACAAAAGTTAATAAACATATCACAAAGCATGATCATATACATAAATGACATCATAAGGGTAAAAAATGTACTTTATATGATTAAACTTATGTTATGATATTATAATTTTCAATATATGTGGTATATAATATTTTTCTACCTTTCTACTGTTCAACTTATACAGCTTGTAATTTTATTGTACAACTGTATATAGCTTAGGTAGTTACGGCTAAAATCTATCTACAGTTATATTAGTTGGCAGTTACTATTCTCCTCACGTGAGTTTTTTTTTCTATAAAATTATAATATTTGTTTTGTCTAAAATTCCAACCCTCTCTCTATTTTTACAAAAATCCATTTAAAAATTAAAGTCCTTAAACAAATACGTAACGTATTCACTCTTATCATTGAAAAAAAGTTGCAAGACGTTATTAGTATACCGTATATACCATAACTTTAGTTAATACTAATTTTGACTGTTTTTGTTAACTACGGTAATGATGTCGTACATTACACAAATACGCCAAGTTGCTCTACCAATCTCTACACGTATTTAATTTTTATATATTCGAGATATCACACTACAGTAACTGGTAGAAACATTTTTTTACCAAGGACACGTGTCCTACATACATTTCTTTTTTCAATCCATATGTTTCGTGCAAGACACAATATAAAGTCAAATCATATAATAGGTACAAGAAAATATATGTAACATAGGTCAACGGTCTAAACTGTATTTCAACATAATTTATTTTATTTTGACTGCATATATATTTTACACCTAATACTTATATTTTAGTATTTGTTTTGTAGAAAAGAGAAGATTGGAGAAGAATGGAAGATAAAGGGCAATCAGGTAATCCTTGTGATTTAAGAACTTTTCCTCCTAAATTTCTTTACCAATCTCGTGCATCTTTTTAAAACTGTTTGTGTCTCAAAAATAAAAACACTTTTCACCTTTTCCAACTAAATAAAACAGAACCAATAAATACATTAGTAAATATATTTAGTACATGTTCACTTGGGTTCTAGAGGTACAAGTATTATCCAATGGAATCGAATTTAAAATGACTAATGATATTATAATACATACGGATTATAAGGGTAAAATATCATAGTAGAATAAACTTTTGTATTATTTCAAAAAAAAAAAAATAATAAAAAATAAGTAAAAATAATATTAAATAAATATAAAAAATTTAGATGTGTCAAAAAATTATTATTCATCTAAGATTATAAATACCTCAGTAAACTAAAATGTTGCTATAAAAAATCAGGATCTTGATATTTTGATAACTATTTTAATAATTTTTTAACAACAGGTATCATTATTTTATTGGTCTATTTATGTTTAAAAATCTGAAACAGACCAATAACAAACTACAACATAGACGTTGTCAAGAAATAGTTATTAAAAGAACTTTTCCAAAAAAAAAAATTATCTCCGAAAAGGTTCACAATCCGAGACCAGCTTATGCATGCTACTGGAAAACCATTTTCAATTCCTTCAGCCCAACCTTCTTTCTTTCACATTTGTTATTTTATTTTTAGAATTTTGTTTGTTTGAGGCATATATAATTTTGATTAGTATTGGGAATGCAAAAACCATTTTTTTTTCATTCCCAGTTTTAATTTCCTTCTTTTAAATAGAAAGTGCTAGAATGAAAATAAAAACAAGCAACTAAAAGATAAATTATAAATTGAGTTATGAGAAAAAAGACTTAGTGGTTAGCAGCACTGAATGAATCAGATCTTTAAAATGGTATAGTTCAGAATGTAAAAGTTCTTATTCCTCAGTTCTAAAGTAGTAATTTTTATTGAGCCATTCTTTTTCTAAAGTTTACAACTGTAATTTGGTCATTCATTTTTCGGCATTTCTAGAACACAATTATCAGTCACTCTGATTTGGTTACAGACAAGACTCAAGATCCCAAGCATTTTTTTATCATATTATGTAAATTATTGGACTGCAAAAAAAGCTATTACCCTTTTCCTTTTCCTTTTCAATGTGCAAAAAGGGCAATAGTAGACATATAATAAAAAAGATACAATAGAAACATTACATCCTTTAACAAATGAATGATGTCGCATTTGTAACCCCCATTTTAGTGGTTAGATAGAGTGATCAAAACTGAAGCACGAATGATTAAATACATCAATACATTTTGCAATGAGAGGTGGTAAAAAGAAAAAGAAAAGAAAAAACTGAGCACATTCTTTTAATTCTTGAAGATATTTATAATCGAGGCAGGAATTTACAGCTAGCACATAATGTTTGAGTAAAACAAGTGAGTAACGACAGACAGCGCTGCTGGTACCTTAAGAGGTCTTCTGCGCGTAAAACTGCTCCAGGAAACCTCTTTGAATGTTTCCGAGAAAACCAAAATCGAAAAAGCTTCTTTTTTTATGATGTATATATTATAGTATAGCAGAGTGTATACATTCTCCTCTATAATCTATATAAGACTTTTTAAGCAGCTTGACTTCCACAACACAAGTGACTTGAGAAATTCCATGACCTGTATACACAGTAATAAGATAAATTTACGTCAGGACCAAATGATACCAACATGCACAACGAATTAGGACAAAGAAATTGAACAAAAAAGAAGTGAGATTTACCTCTGATGGATCACGAAGAGAGTAAACTGCGTTGCTTTCTTTTGGTGATGAAGACACCAAGATCCCATAACCTTTATTCCCCTCTCTCAAAACCTGTATCAGATTGTTTGGAATCAGTATTAAAGTAATCAACAGAACAAAATGAAAGAGAAAGTGAAAATACAGGAAATAGGAGCAACCGATTTATCACTAAAAGCTAAATACTACCTTGAATGCATCTTCGTCAGTCCGATCATCTCCAATATATATAGGAAGCACATCATCACAATTGTTTAGCCCTGAAAAACAATATGACTAATATCACTTACTGGAACACAAAGAACTGTGATCATTGAAGGAAAATACCATTTCAATAAAAACAGAAAATGAACTCACCAAGTGACTCAAGTAAAAAGGTGACGGCTTTTCCCTTATCCCAGTTAATCACAGGTCGGATCTCTAAAACCTGGAAAATAATAGACAGAAATCAATTTATAAACTAGAAATCATCCTTTTCAAAGCATTACTAGATTCTCCAAAATAATGAGTCAAACGGTTGGCTTTGGCCATACAAACAGTACCTTCCGGCCATGAGTTAAGCGCAAACGCGGATAGCCCTTCAGAACATCATGAACACGTTGCCCCACCACATCCCAATACTGTATCATTAATTCAAAAGAAAAATAATTACAAACATATAACGGATAATAAGTTTGGAGAAAGGCAAATCAGCTTAGCAGAAAATTACTAAGCATAAGAGCAGAAGCCTAAACCTTTTCATCAACGTTCCGGTAGTGCACAGAAACGCAAAATTTATTGTTCTCTACTTTAGCACCTTTAATGTCTTTCGTACACTCATCAAGAGACTTGAGGACCTGCCCAAGCATGATTCAATCAGGATGTCAAGTTTTCAATGAAGAAAACATCTTGAAAGATGATGATTCATGGTAGATTATCAAAAGCTTACCTCATTAATCATGGGCACAAATTCAGCAGCGGGTTGGAATAAATTTACTTCCTTACCCTGTAGATATTAAACAATTCATTTAATTAAAAAAATAATAATAATAAATAAAAACTTCAAGAAAGAGATTGGAAAATGGGAGAAAGATTCATAAAACATGTGACAAACTTCAGTCCCAGTACCTGCTTGTCTGTAGACCTAATGCAATTCGGGTGATTATCAGATTCAGATTGTCTAACAGGGCCAATGATGTCCATCCCGTGACTACCAGCGTAGTAGAGTTCTGTTAGTCCTACAAATTGATATACCTGAGCCAGCGGAGGTAATACTAAAGTTAGAACCAGCACGACAAAGAAGCTTTCTTAGAGCAGGAGTACATGCAGGCGCAGTGGCGTTCAGATAGATGAGCGAATTTGAAAATAGATAGGAAAACGTTTGTATTTTCTAAAACCTGCTCAATTACCTTGTCACGACTTCTTCCACTAATTATTGCTGTTGGAAAATACTCTGCCACCTTTTTAACAGCAGCTCGCATCTGCAGAGTTTACAGGATCATAATTAGTCAAAGAATAATGAAAAAAATAAGCAAAACAAAAGGATGTCATCGATAGTAAACCCAAGGAGAGTGCCATACATTGTCCGACATGAACGCACAGTCAGGATTATCCACAATTGGGGAAAGAGTTCCATCATAATCCATAAACAACGCAATTCTTTTCCCTTTTGCATAGTTTGTGATTTGATCAAAAGATGTAAGAGCAGATGGGTATTTTAGCTGTAAAATTAACACATGAAAGAAAAAAATAAATAACCAACCACCTTACACCTGTGAAAATCAGAAACTAACCAAACGCGAATGTATGTAATACCAGCCAGCTAAAATAAGCACCAGCAGTGTCAGAGTCAGATGATGCAAACCCATGGCTAAAATCCTTTGTTATCTTCCTGGCTGGAGGTGAAGATGATTTCATGGCATCCAACCAACCACTGGAACGAACATCCTCAAGAATTCCTGTTTTCTTCCTTGGGATAGTCAATAACATTCCATGCGTAAAAGTTGCCCCGGAATGGGAGTAAGGCAACAAACTGGAATGCGCACACAGCCTAGACTTTGTTACGGGTGCAGAATCAGTGAGAACAGGAGTATGATTCGATTTCAAGTCCATGGAATCCAGGTTTCAGACCACTTTCAGTCCAGTAACAATGTAATAACTTTAAGAAGTATTGAGCACCGATCAAACAAATTTCTATCAGATGTCCACTTCACCCTACTCTTTTATCAATAAAAAACCACCTCTTTAATGTTTTCTTGTCACTGCTCTTGGGGTAACAGTCCATCAACTGCTGAGCTCCTGAAAATAATGATCATATATTTGATTTACTTTGAAGTACTTGAAAATCTGGTGATAAGAATAATTTAAACAAATGGAGTTCGAGTCCACTTGTTCATCTTCTTATCAACTTGCAAGGTAATAAAGGAGTTGCAGGCATGTATTGGAAAGCATGATTTTTAAATATATATATATATATATATATATATATATATATATATATAGACACACACACACAGTTCTAAATAATTAGCAGCATCCAATAGAAATGGAAAAATTTTTAGGTCTGATGGATGTGAGAGAAAAAAGGCACAGCAAAATGCTATGATCAATATTCAATCAATAAATACCAAAGATGCTTGAGATGTATAGAAGTTATACTATGGAACACATGAAGCAAGCAAATGCAAGAATGGGGAGCAGGAAGCGGAAAAGTGAAGGCAAACAGATTTAGGAACCGGTGTTATCAAAGCATAATTATATAAGACATTTAATAACCATTTAAAAAATTAAAAGAAAGGAGTATTATTGATTGTTCCTATCATTTATTTATTCAATAGAAGGATTTTTCTAATCAATGATTGGTCCAAAAATGCAATTCACTAAAATCCAAATAAAGACGTTAAAGGGTCCATCCTACATGTAGTGAGCTACATACATACACAAAGCACAAGTTGGCCTTAATTGACAGCTAAACATTATTGAGGTTACCTTGAACTATGGTTGAGTAATACATAGGTGCTAGGATCATGTACATTCCAGTAACTTGTAAAAGACAAGGTTGAAAGAGTAAAGGCATCAATGAAAATTGTGTGCACTTACACTCTTTCTTACTTTTGTACTTAGAATATATAAAAGGAAATAATTTAGCCAAAGGGAAAAGGAAAAGAGTAACAATTCTTTGACTTTATTCCCGATTGTTGGTTATAAAATCGTACAGCGGCAGCTAATGAACAGAAGAAATAGCATAATTTTCCCACCATATTGACAAAAACAGACACTCATATGATCAAATGTCAAGACCTCCTCCAGATTCGAATCTTTCCATATAAACTCAATTTCCCAAACTTTACAGGGATAATAGAAGAAACCCATTTTAAGAAGAATATCGAAACACAGTATATTGTTCCATGCTTGATTACTAAAGGATGCTCCAGTCCTGGAAAGGTTTCAATCAGTGCGAATTGAACATGACAACGATGAATGCTGTAGATATTTATCAAAGAATGGACAAACTACTTATATCTACTACAGTGTAACAACTAAATAAATATGACAAATGATAGAAATCACTAACAACGACTACAACATCACGCAGAATGAATATGAAAACAAACTAAACACTGAAAAAAATCGGGAATGAAAAAATCCAACCACCACTAATATGAACAGAAAGGAAGATAAAAATTTTCAACAGCTTAAGTGTGCTAAGCTGTCAATGATTAATGAAACAATTAAGAAAATACTGATTTCCTGCATAATGTATAGTTGTACTACCCCACTCTGTGGACACGGAAGAAAACAATACCATATGCAACCACACAACTTGGGCCTACAAAGAGTGGGAGTCAATAATACAAATGGACCCAACACATAAAGATTCTGCGATGAAATAAACAAACTGACACAGAATATCAATAAACAATGACAAAGAATAAAAATTTTCCCAAACTTTTTAAGGTACATTTCCTTCAAAACCAAACGTAAATTACAAGTATTTCCAAGGTTTAAGTTTAAAAATACTTCGAAAGACAAACCAAGACCGGGAAATCAAACAGAGAGTGATGTAGACTTGAGAAAATTGACTTTTTCCTCATTTTCCTTTATATCTTGCATTCTTTTAAATGGTTCACATTAGTTTACACGATGAGGACAATAAACAATTAGACTAAAAAAATCAAGGGTGTAAACAAAGAACATCACATCAGCACAATCAAAAACAGCTCCAGGGAAGACAAATCCGAATCAATAATCGACAGCACTCATCTCACGGTCGGGAAAAACTCAAAACCGAAAAAACCGAATTAACCAATCATTCAAGGATCGGTCAAAGTAGAATATGATTAACTAGAAATTAAATAAAATAAAAGAACAGTTTTTCAATCAAAATGAGTTGAAAAGAGAAAAAGAAAAGGTGGCTTGAATGCTAGATTCTGACCAGCTCCCAAAACTTTGCACGATATTGAATAATTATCATTATTATGACTATTATAATTATTATTATTATAATAGTAATCGCGAAAAGAGAGCAACACCAAACATTCGCAACTCAAAACGGCACCTACCCTTTTGAATGTCAAAAGTTTCACCCAATCGGAATCGAAACAGAAAGAAAAAAGGGAAAAGAAACAAATTGGAAGCCAGAAAAAAAAAATGAAAAGGGGCAAAGAAAATGATGAAAACGTGTTACCTAAAAAACGAGCTCCAACAACGGGAAGAAAGAAATTAGATTGGTCATGAATCTTCAGAATGCAGTTTCTCGACGAATAATCTTCAAAAGCGAAAAAGAAGGAGCAGTCAGAAGAGGAAAGGCAAAATAAAAGACACGCGCACAGTGATATTTTTGGTTTGACGGCCAACAAATAAATAGGCTATAATTTTTGTACACGAAAAGAAAAATAAAGAGAAAGAGGTAGAAAACCCAGAAAGGAGACAAAAGGCACAAGTTGTAGTTTGGCACAAGCTAAAAATGGCGTAAAATTATGGGCAGCCAAACAGGGACAAAGAGACAATAGGGAAGGCAATGCGTTTTTTGTACTTTCGGAGAGAAACACGAAATCGCGATAATATTCACCTGAGAAAATAATAAACAAAACACAGAAAATGGACGAACGAAACCCAAAACCAAAACGGTGGGCAGCGAAAAGCAGCCAAGAGGAGAAGAAAGAAAATGGTAAATAAGAAAACGGGTATTTATAGCGTTTCGCTTCTCACCAAACGTGCTTTACAAGAAAACCTTCCCTGGTTCGGTTGTGTTGATTTGGGAAACACCACCAATAAAATACGCCCCCCGAAATCTCACACTCAATTCCTCTTCTCGTCCCCGCGCGTGCTCTCCACTCCCCAACTCCAAACCCGGCAGCGCGTCAACCCCCATGACGGCGCGTGGGTTCCTTATGATTATCGCATGACCAAAGTACGAAAAAGGCAAGATTTGATTTCATTGGTTCGCGGACCTTTTTTTAATTAAATAAATAAAGGGAAATTGGGATAGTGGGTCCCACAGAGTATGTGGAGACACGTGGCCGAGGAAAAGCGCGTGGGGACACGTGTAAATGAGACGAGGTCGACGTGGCCACGTTGGGGAGGCGGGGCCCGCCACGTACGTGGGGACGACGTGTGCTAGCGTGTTGTCACTTTCGAGGAACGAGTGGTTGTCGTCGGTGACGGTGGAGATTGTCGGAAATAGCCAGTGAGATGGTCCCACGTGGCACTGGTGGGTCCACATTGGAAGAAATGATGGCCTCATAATGGGATGAAGTGGCATGGGATGGGCCTTCATGCAGCGGCCGATAATGTCAACACCAATAAAAACGACACGTGTCTACAGTAACAATAAATAATGCTGTCACGTTTTTTCAAACTTCACATCTATTTTTCCTTCTACCACATTCATTCTTGTTTTGTACGGAAAGTAAAAAAAAAAAGAAAAATAAAAAATTATTATGTCAGAAAAACTAATTTATTATCGATTTTATTAATATGATATTATAAAAAAATACATAATAATTTAAATACTTATTAAAGTGTTCCAATAATGAAATTTGGATGTTATTTATAAATCAATATTTAAATAATCGTTAACTATTTTTGTAAGAGAAAAATGTTCCATTAGTAGCTAGAGGTACGTAAGTAATAGTTGTACACTATTTTATATATAAGTAAATTTTTTGTATACTTATGCATATTTTCCTTCTATCAAAATTTTGGAAAAATAATATTATATATATATATATATATATATATATATATATATATATATATATATATGTATGTGTGTGTGTAAAACTTTAAATTATTTTTAAATTCAGTTGAGAAAAAAAATATCCAAACTTTTAACATTTTTCCTCCTTCTTCAACTATGGTATGAGAGTGACAGAGGATAATACATATAAAATATAAATAAATAACAAAACAATAAATATTTTTTATTTTCATTATTTATAACAATAAGCAAAACTTATAAGCAAAATTCGCCCCTTCTATATGTAAACATGGTAAATTAGTTGAAATTTTAAAAAACAGATTTTAAGTTGAACACGATATCATACAATTAATTTATAAAATAAGATTCAATCTTAATTATATATTTATATGTTATGGATCTATATTGTATTTAGTTATATAAAATTATTTGAAATAAAAATAAAGTGTTTTGCGCTGATATCGGTGGTTCCTTGGTTTTAACGCAGATGTAATCCAATGCAAGCATGACATCAGAAACAGCAGAAAGCTTTGAATCACAGCCATCGAATTTGGCAATCAAAGGATGGATGGTGGTGTGTGTGAAAGCTCTCCTAATCTGTTGCTTCACTACCGTCAATTTAGTTTATTGTCTCCATCAATTACTCACACATCACGGTTGCATTCTCTCTTATTTCAATGCAAACGTTGGAAAACACACTTTACAACACATAGCCATGAGCTGTTGTGTAATTTTTCCAACTTCTATGAAACATTGGAATACAATATATGCATTATAGTCAACTAAATAATTGTCATAAGAAATAAGTATACCCACAACATTTTAAAGGATCTTATATATATATATATATATATATATATATATATATATATATATATATATATANTATATATATATATATATATATATATATATATATATATATATATATATATATATATATATATATATATATTTGTCAAAATTATTCAATATGATATTTTAACTTTTTTTTATATACGTTAAAAGGAATGAGTGTGATTGTTTTTATTAAATTCACATGGTTTAGAAAATAACGATGTTTTATTATTTTGAATAATTCGAATAAATAGTAAATCTTCTTTATTTATGTATATATTTATAAAAAAATCAATATTTATTAATTTTGGCATTGTTGAAGCTTTTATATTAGAAAGATTCTAAAAGAAGTATTCTTTTAGTTACCTTTTATGTTTATAATGTAATTTTTAGTTTTTATTCTTTAAGTTTTTTTACCTTTTGATGTTTATCCAAAACTAAGAAATAAAACGAACTGTGACGATATTTGAGAAGTTCGTAAGTAGAAATATTTGTTAACTAACTTATACAATTATAAATGTTTCATAAACATGTGTGTATGGTATTTTTGTATCTTTTTTTAAAATATAATTTTATATAATTATAATCTTTTCAATTTAGTTTAAACTCCTAAATTTAATTTAAAGATCAATTACGTCAATTATACGTTTTTTTTTTCTGTTAAAACATGTTTTACTATTAACGTTATATTCTTACTTCCATCTTAACAAAAATAAGAATACAGAAAATCTTAAATAGAAATAAAATATCACTTTGATGTTTCCATTAACATGGCAATATCTTACTAAAAAGGAAAAGAAAAGGATAAATAAATTTTACCTCAGAAGAAAAAATGTGAGCTGAAAATTAAAAGCATAATACTAGTTGAAAAAGCGTATAAAAAAATGGGTATTAAAATAAGCTTATTGTTAAACGCTACAAATACTTAAAGAACATTTTTTTTACACCATTTAAACATTTATAATTCTATGATCGTGATGTTTATAATTATTATTATTGACTGTAAAATAATTTTGAACCACAAAATAATACATATATATGATATTTAAATATTGTAAAAAATATTATCTAAATATCATTATCCATTTAATAATATATTTTTGAAAAATAATAATTCAAATATTCGTGAAACATATTTCAAAAAATAAACAAATCTTGAAAAGGTGCAAAATAATAAAAAGGTATCGTTAAAGGTCAATAATGATGGCAGCTCACTGCCAGCTAGCTTCTGCAGAATCGTGTAATACTTTAAAAGTGTTGGGAAAGAGATTATAGAAATATTATTGTTGAATTATATTAATGGTTTACAAACTATAATATCTATATATAGTCCTAAAACTAACAGAAAACATGCAGAATTTGATATGAAAGAAAAAATTGTATCAGAATAGCAAGGAAAATTTTTCACTGGCATATCATATATCATAATCCATTATGTTTTTCAGATATTCTTATATTAAAATACACCTTCATAATTTATATACATGAATGTTAATTATCTGTCATGCATATTGCCCCAGTGACTATATTTTAAAACCTAAAATGTTTTTTAAAAAATTAATAAACTACAATATATGATCAATAATGATTCAACAAAAATTAATATTTTGACTTTATTATCAATTTCAAAAGTAATAAATTTAAATATCCAGAAAAAATACTTTAGTGAAAACATCTTATTGCAATAATTTGTTTCAATTAATTTAAATAAAACTCATTAAAACTTGCTTTCATTTTTTTTTTCCTTTTGGTAAGAAGGAATTAGGATGAAAGCTTAGAGGACAACTCACTCAGTGCAACTTAAATCATGAATGAATGAGACATTTCAACCAAAACACAGCAATACAACAACCCAGGCAATGGTCAAACCGCAAAGAATGCATATTCACATACAACGAAAAGAAACCATAAAAAAGCAACATAACAACGTGCCAAGCAATAATCACTAAAGTATAATGCATGCAATCTTTTCAATCTAACAATCTAAAAATGTTTTTAATTTACTCTAAAAATTGAGAGAAAATACTGATGAATTATGGTTATATGGAGGGTGAGTTATTGGCAGATGCATCGCATTTAAGATTAACCTATGTATTGTCCACAACAAAAGGATGGATCCCAATGGCAAGGTTGTCGAAGTGGTCATGGTTAAGAAAAAAGCTCAAACACTAGTCAATCTTTCCATTCAGAATGTGCCAAAAAGTTCAGAGAAACAACCATTGGATGAAAAGCTTAAATTTAGAAGTCTTTCAAACATAGACTAAAATACTTCTACCAACAAGCGACAACCGCGGAAGGAAAGCATGGAATACTAGGATAATATTACGTTTTTCATCTCACAGTTATGCTTCAAAGGTGTTGCTGCTATTCTCTGCTTCTTCAAGCATTTGCACAACCTGTGCAACTCCTTCTTCAATTTCCTTCCGGATGACTCCATCCGGCATATCAAATGTCCTTCTTTTGAAGGAGAGTGATGCTGATCTTCCACCAGGCTGGGGATCTACCACATCAAGCATTGCTTCTAGCTCATCCACCATTGACCTCTTCGCTGATCTTACCATAATATCAGCTCCCTACAAAATAGAATATAAACAAACCTGTTAGATAAACTAGTAAATGGACCACAAAATTACTCCAGAAATCTAGAACTTATATTTTATAATGATTCGCATCATCAGAGTCACTATTAAAATTTCTAAAAATAACAAGAACTTCCATTACTAATTCCTAAATCAAACATAGACGAGACAGCAGCCAGTAAGATTCTTCAACGATTAAACAAGGTAGTAAGGATTATGATGAACACAATGAGTTACATATGAATATTCAGACTTGTATATACATGTTTTACTTCTAGGTTGCATTCTACGATCTGGACTGCAAAATTAAATTACAGGCTTACTACCAAATTAACATCTGGTATGACATTTAGCAGAGTTCAAAATTGTGGAAAAAGTTCAATCTAATCAAGAAAGAGAGATCTATCATACCTCAATGGCATCAACAGTGAGGAGCAAGACGATGATTTTCTCAGAAAATCGCTGGCGCTCCTCTGCATCACGAGCTACATGACGTCGGTAAGAAAAGTTATTGAACTGGGCTCTGATTTCCTTCAATTTAGATTTTGCAACAGCCAGTTCTCTAAGGGCCCGGAGAGCTTTTGACCTACGGATCAAGTAAGCTCTAAAGCTGATCTGGATCAACAAAGCAGCATCTTGAGGAGACAAATCCTTCCTTTTGCCCCTATCATTTTGCACAGATCCAAACCTCTTCGCAAATGCCTTCCTCAACAAGAAGTTGGATACAAAAAGAATAACTCAGCATATTGATAATCTTCCAAATTTTAAATATAATAGCATTTATGAGTACGAATGCACAATTCATAAAAAAGAAATCAAAGATAAAGGTGAAAAGCAGCTAATATTCAGTCTGCTAGCTGATAAAAAAATTAACAAAGCATCTCCTATCCCAGAGCACAATTAGGAATAATGGGCACCCGCTAATAAGAAAAAAGCTCATTGTCAACAAGATATGAAGTTAATGTTTATGAACAAGAATTTAGCCATGACAAGGGCATTTTGGGTTTTACATTCACCTGCATATCTTCAATCCCCCCTCCCATTTGTTTTTACCATTTTGGATAATAAAACAACAAAAGTAAAAACATTGAATAAAAATACAATTGCATGAGTGAACTAGTACAACTACTAGTCGAAAGATGATGTCAGAACCAGTACATATTATCCCAGGTAGAACTATAACGTGAGCAGATTCAGGCAGAAGAGAATACACAAGAAGAGATAAATACGTGCAAATTGTTTCCAGAATATACAGGGTTGTATTCTGAACAGATCAACGAAACGTAGAAAATATAAACTTGCACGTTTTTTATTTATAATGGGACACATGCAGGGCATGAAAGAAGTAGTTAAATAGACAGCAAATGCGCATTAGTAAACTTTCAAATGGATCACGTCTTCTATAGCTCGGGTTCGAGCTTCTAATGCCATAGTCTTACTAGTTACCAATTTGGTCTTGCTATGTATTTCATTATATTATGAATCACAAAGCACATAGGTAACCAGTAATATTAATTTAACTAGATCTGTCCATATACACTGAACATTTAATCCTATCTAGTCATACAATGGACTACAAAGATACCATTCATTTCCAATCCGAATCAAACTGTTCAACTAAGTCTTGACAATTTTCCATTTATCCAATCCTTTTTGTTTCCTAAAAAGCACCGGTTAGATTATTCAGACAGGATAAAAATCTGTATCAGCTTACTCCTGTTTACTCAACAGTGGCCTTTTAACTTTTACCCCCTTCCCCCACCCGAGTCCAGTCTCTGATCCCCGGCCATGTAAGGTACTTTCAGAGCTTAAATCCGTAACTTGCACTTTAGGGAAGGAAAGGGGAAGCACATTGCATCATAACTGTCATAAGCACAAATCATATTTCACCTCAAGTAATGTTTCACGTTAAACTTGTTCCCTACTTCTTACTGACTTGTCTACACAGACTCACACCCAAAAGAAAATAGACCCAAGAAAAGATACACCAAGGTGCAAGCAATAGCTGATTACCATGGAAAGTTAGAAAAGACGTCGAGTTAATAAACTTGACAGTCTAAATCCAAACGCATCACTGTCATATGACCCTGATAATGACATCAACACTTTCTCACCCACCAACAACCAAATTATTGAGCTCCCAATTAAAAGTCACAAATTTAAAACTACGAAAACAAACAAGATCACACGTCAAAATTCAAAGAGTGTTGAAGGCTAACCAACCTGTCTCAAAACCACGTCTCTATGATTACTTGGCTCGTGAATCTCCACAATGCGCAACCCATTTCCCTTCTTCTTTTCCTTCTCCTTCTCCTTCTCCTTCACCTTCTCCTTTTTCTCAGCATCACTTTCCACCTGAAACGTGTACTTCCTAGAGCTCCCACTGTTATTCCCTTTTCCCGAGATCTCAGCCGTCCACTTAACGTTCTTAAGACCCTTCACCAACTTCTTCTTCCTCTCTTCCTCCTCATCCTCACTCTCCAGCTGAATCGTCCACGTCACATTCTTATCCTTCACCACCTTCTTCACCTGCTGCTTCTTCTTTTTCTTCTTCTCTTCCTCAACGATCTCCGCAACCCACTTGTACTTCCTGTCAAACCCATTCTTCTCCGCTCCCTTGATCTCCGCGGTCCAAGTGTACTTCCGATCGCCGCCGATGAGACGGTCAAACCTCGACTCCAGCTCCGCCACCCGGTCACCCAAGCTCTGCAAGCGCAACTCAGTCTCGATCTGGCTCTCCACGCGGCGGTAGGCCAACGACGGCGCGTGAAGCAGATCCGCGTCGAAAGGGCTGGGAGCTAGCAAGAGGTCGAGATCAAGGTCAAGAGAGTGTTCGAGAAAGGAGGGGAATGTTAGGGTTTGGAAGGGTGAGGAGTAGCATAACGGGAATGGTTGTTCAATGAGCTGAAATCGCTTGAATCGGCTCATGGTGGGCGAGTGGACTCGGTGTGAACTCGGTCGGAATTGAATAAGGAATATTATAGTGAACGATCAGTGTCAGCGATGATTCATTGTGATGTTGAAAGGGAATGGTTTGGTTTAAAGAAAGAGTGGAATGGAGATGACGACAAAGAAATGAGGGGTACGAGGACGCAGTGGAACGGAAATGATGAGGGCAAATCGGGAATTTCGACATGGATATTTAAAATGGGTCCCGCGTTTATGATTTTGCTCCTGCGACGCAATGTCGCTGTGTTGTGTTGTTTGCCATGTGAAACCAGAATTCTTACCTTTTTCTCATTTCGTCACCACTTTCTCACTGTTCCTTTTTATTTAAATTTCACTTTTTTCTATATATTCTTTGTAGAATTTTCAATCCAAAAAGTCTGCCTCCATTTCATTTGTCAACATTGTTATAAGAAAATCCACGGCAAGCATGTGGAAGTTTTTCACACGTACCCGCAATAATAGTAAAAAACAATCAAACATAAAATGAAAATTAAAAGTTTAATACATATTTTAGTCCGGATTTGTTTAAAATTGTCCTCTCTTTTTTTAAAGTTCACAAATATCTTATATTTTGCAATAACAGTTCAAGTGAGTTTTTTATTACAGCGTTAAAAAGATAACAGTAAAGTTGTTTTCCTGATCAAACTTAAATTATGTGTCTAATTGGTTGACAAACTCAACCCATAAGAGACTGCCACATGAGAGTCCCCTTTTCACTCCAAAATAAAGCTTTAACACATTTCTTTTTCTTATTTAAGACACTGCTTCCGAAACCCTAATCCCCTTTTTCCCTTTCTGTTTTCAACGATGAGGTTTTGACATTTCTAAAACTGATAATAGGAGTTGAAGAAAAAATTGCACATGTAGAGTTGTTTATGCGCAAGGACCCAAAGGACACCAATTTCATTGATGGCAGGGTCTTGATGGCATTAGAAGCTTACGAATCCACTTCCCAACATTGGTATGAAAAAGCTAATCCCTAACATATTTGGTGAGACGAGCATACTACAGTTTCTATAAATTTCTATGGAAAATAATGATGATTTGTTTGATCAACTTTATTCTCTTACTAAAGAGCTTCAATTTTTGGAAACTTAACTTAGATTTCTTTGTCGATTGAATCATCACGCACATGCTGATGTTCACTCCCGTCACACCCGACCAAGGGTAGTCCCTCACCCTCCCGTAGGCCGGAACCATGTTCGTGGCTGCTGGCTCTGCCATCAAGGGGCCTTTGCCAAATAGCAAAAGAGAGGACTGTAGTGTAGGTCGCCATGTGGGTCTTAAGTCCTAATGAAGTGAAGTGGTTGAGGATGTAGTTGGTGACATCGAAACTGGATTTTGTTTCGACGAGGTAAGGGTGTAGGGTGAGGACGTAGAGATAGGAAGAAACTGTGAGAAAGCCCTTTCTCAATCTACAATTATGAAACCCTAATTTTGGTAGAAAGGGATTTGTCACGTGGCATCTTCTCATTAGCTATAAATTATCCCACAGTGCCATGTCAGATATAATTGTACAAGTCATCAAATTGTTGTCGGCAAGGCAAGTCTGTGTTAGTTTTTTTAACGAAATAAGCAAAAAGAACTTATTTACAAAATATAGGACTATACTGAACTTTTAAAAAAAGGAATGACAACTTTAAATTCACCTTACAAAAGGAGATACCAAAATAGGTATTAAACCAAAATTAAAATATGAACTAGAAAAAAAAGAGAGTTTTAGAAGTGTTTATTTAGATGTCTTGGTAATTCAAGTATTATAGATATATTTTATTTCTCAAACAGCTTGTTTAGAAGTGTTTCTTTTAGATGTTTTGGTAATTCAGTTTTAAAGTTGTCGTATGTTATATGACCTAATTTGGTTAATTGTCAACTAACATGATGAATATTACATACTAATAAAACCTCTAGACAATATTTTCGTTTATTCGTAATTTCGTTTGTATTTGTGGATTACATATTTTTTTCTCATTAAAAAATGCTGTCTGTAGGATATTAAATTTTATATTATGAATCAATAAAAAATATTATATATAACTATAATTAAACAGCAGGAATTCAAGTAATAATGAAGGATATTTAAGTATTTGCGTTGTATTATGAGTTAGAAGAAGTAATTTGATGGAGATGTAGAAAGTTATTGTCATTCGCTAATCCTTAGGCCCAGCCCAAAGAAAGCAAGAAGTAGAAGATGCAGGCCCAAGAAAAAGAATGTTGGAAATTTGTCTGGGTCAAATGAACCGGGCGGAGCAATTTCATTACCGATTAAGAGCCGTGGCGTCGACAATCTACGAAGGCGAAGAGAGTTGTGTTCGTAGTTGAAATTCGAGAGTTTGTCGTTCATTCCAATTCACGACGGAGGAGTGAGGAATCACAACTTCCACCGGCCAAACCTGTAACTATCGGCGACACTCGACATTCCTACAACGCCGATAGGTAAACCGATTTCACTCTTCACTGCGTAGACACTATCTTTTCAGCGTTTATTTATTAATGTATTTGTGTTTGGTGTTTTTTTATTTGTTAATGATTACTAGTTGCTCGAAATATTGAAGAATCGGAAGTTTTGCACTAGTTTTTCTTAATTTAGGTTTTATTGATTTGGTTGCGTTGTGTTGATGAATGTTAACGTGCAACAGTGATGGAGAGTGCTTTTGCAAGCGCTTCGGCGATTACAGACCAGAGGCAAAAAATAGAGCAGTATAAGAGCATACTCGCAGCTGTCATTTCGTCTAATGACATTGCTCAGTCTAGGAAATTTATCGATCACAGTTAAGTGTCTTTTTTCTCATCTAGGGTTTCTTGTGGTTAGTGTTCCTCCATTTCAAGCTCTCAGACCTTCGTATTTCGTATTTCAGTGTTATCAGATGATGTTCCATTAGTAGTGTCGCGGCAGCTTTTGCAGACTTTTGCTCAAGAGTTGGGAAGATTGGAGCCTGAGATACAGAAAGAGATTGCTCATTACACCCTTGCCCAAATTCAGCCTCGTGTTGTGTCGTTCGAAGAGCAGGTTTAATTTTTGTATATTCAGCTGAAATACTGCATGCTTGTATTGTTTTATTTCGGCAAATAGGAAAGTTTTAGTTATTGCTACTTAATTGCAATTAGTATTTTGTCTTTTGAGGCCAAGAACGAAAAATTACGATATATCTACGCCACTTTTGAAAACATGCTTGTCATTTTGTTGACGAACTCTGCCCTCACTTCGCTATTAATAAATTATTATTTGGTTTAATATTTGCTTATTTAGGGATTGAATTATGTGACACAAAAGATAAACAGAAAAAAGTTAGATATAGTTATTTTGAACACAACTTTTGCGCTCTCTAGTGTAATTGCTTATTTAGGAATTAAATTATGTGAAACAAAAGATAAAAGTGAAGTTAGATTTTAAGGAAAACAAATAAAATTCACTTGTTGCCAAAGTAAAATTCTATTAGGAAAGTGGTTACTTGTAATTGTGAATGGTTCTTGCTTCCAAGCAAAAAGTGTCTCTCATCATCTCTTCATATATTTTTGTTTTGATCCATCATCCTAATATGGTGAAGTTTACATTTTTCCTTCCTCTTGTATTCGGCCTACTCAATTCAATTATTCCAATGCCCACTTGTTATTTTATTATAGGTTCTAGTCATTAGAGAGAAACTTGCCGAGCTTTATGAATCTGAGAAGCAATGGTCAAAAGCAGCTCAAATGCTCAGTGGTATTGACCTAGATTCAGGAATGAGGTCTCAGAATTTCTTTTCTCCCATATTTATTTGCTTGTGTAAAGTATTATAATTCTGTCGAATTTGAGAATGTCGAATTAACTTATTTGTACTTTGATTTATTTTATCAGGGTGATTGATGATGCATTCAGGTTGTCAAAGTGTGTTCAAATTGCTTGTTTATACCTTGAGGTATCTGACTATTTTATGCACTGAAATTCATGTTTGATTTGAAGTAGCGGCTAAGGCCAAAATGGAAGACATAACAAGTGACACGCATGAGTATCTGTTTCTATGATTTTTAGAGTCTCAAAGCATGTCCTACCTATTTTTGTTCAACATCTTCATATTCAAGAGGACAATGTTTTTATAACTGGAACATTCCCGTTCCTCATACTCTTAAGCACGTACATAAGGAATAATTTTAATTTTGTAAGTATGGGGACATCTGTTCCCTATTTAAAAATATGATTGATATTCTTGCTATGAATGTCAGACTAGAGTCATAATTTATTTTGAAACAAATTTTGTTTTACAGGATGACGATGCTGTCAATGCTGAGGCTTTTATTAATAAAGCATCATTCTTGGTCAGCAGTAGTCAGCATGAAGTACTCAATTTAAAGTACAAGGTTTGAAAATGATAACTGCTTAGGTGTAACTGAGCCAAAAAGAAGGATGCTTGAGCAGAGCCTTACCTGTTTTTCCCTTTTTGTCCTATTTGTTTTCAGGTTTGCTATGCAAGGATCTTAGATCTGAAGAGGAAGTTTTTGGAAGCAGCATTACGGTATTATGATATATCTCAAATTGAGAAAAGGAAAATAGGAGACGAGTATGTATCTTCGGGTGTAATCTTTTCCTCATTTTAGTTTTTTCATAATCATTTTGTGAGTGAATATAATCTGTTTGCATGCATCTGAATTCTGGGTCACTTTGCCTTCCTTGTCTGCAGTTGGAAGAGCATCTTGTGTGTGCCTACATATTCTTCAGCATAGATATGCTTTTGCAGTAACAATTGTTGCATATCACATAATTTAGAGCTTGTCGTAATTGAGAAAATAGGGGATTGTTTAGTTTCATAAAATGTTCTGTATTTATTCTTTGAATTTACTTTTAATTACAAAAATGGCTCCTTGTTATCATTTTGTTCTGTTTTCAAATATTTGTGTAAGGAAAATAAAAATAATTCTTTGTTGATTTATATATATTCTATCCTAATTTTTTAAATTAGAAATAAAGTGAATACTAGGTGACATTTTGATAATTAAAAGTTAAAACAAAACATATTTTAAAATAAAATAGCCATAAAGTTTCTGACTAACTACTATACAGGGATGGTCGATGGAATGCTTAGTACTGCTGTACCTGATATGTGTGCCAGAGTATGAAAACCTTTGACATCGTAAACAGAACTGCGTTGTTTGTGTTTGGAAGCAGTCACAAACTGTGTTCGATGGCAATCCGCCATTGGACAATGGATATACAGACACATTGTCTTCGTGTGAAGTTTTGGCAAACTGTGATATATTTGTTAATATTGTCCATTACTTGATAAATTCATGGAAATTAGTTAGTGGGGGCCTTTTGAAATTCTCATCATAATAATCACATTCTTTTTGGTCCATAATAAATCTAATTCCTAAAACTGCATTTCAGCTTGGTTCACAGACAGTATTACTTCGTGTAATTAACACTCGATATTTCAATGTGGTATCTCAACTTTTATTAGACCAAATGATGAACTTAACTTGTGATTGAGGGTCTAATGATGGTAAAGGTTGTACATATCCTTGACCTTTAACTTTACTGTCCCCTAATCTGAAATGAAAGCTATATTTGTTATAACTTTGCATGTGTCCATTGTGGTTAATGTTTAGCCTATATTACATATAATTATATAATTATTTCTTAAACAGCATTACTCTTAGGCAGTTATGACGTGGATTGAATTATAATGTTATAGGGAGATTAATGAAGAAGCACTTGAGCAAACTTTATCTGCTGCTGTTACATGCACGATATTGGCAGCTGCAGGACCTCAACGTTCCCGTGTTCTTGCTACTCTGTACAAGGTGAATGCTTCACTCATTAAATATTTTAAAAGTCCTGTTTGCAAAGGTCAAATTTCATCACATTAAGGTTTGTGGGATTGGATTAGGATGAGCGGTGCTCAAAGTTGAAGATCTATCCAATATTGCAGAAGGTATTTCTTTCCCACTAATCCTGTCTTGCATGGCTATCCGCTTGAATCGTATTATCTGAATCTCTTCTACATTAGGTGTATTTGGAGAGAATTCTAAGAAAACCAGAAATTGATGCTTTCTCAGAAGAATTGAAACCACATCAGGTTATCTAAATTTATATTGTATCTTCATAGTTTTGGGGGTCATATTAGGCATGCCTTAGATTTCACTTTTTCCCACAGAAAGCTCTTCTTCCGGACAATTTCACTGTGCTGGACCGGGCTATGATTGAGCACAATCTTCTTAGCGCAAGCAAACTTTATACTAATATCAGGTTTGGGAAATTATGCTATCTGCTTGCTTCTTTCTTATATTATTTTAACATTATTACTTATGTGTTTCATGCATCTTAATCTCCGAATGCCTCTGTTGCAGCTTTGGTGAGCTAGGCACGCTGTTGGGGATCCCACCTCACAAGGTATGAACTATTAATAATGGTTCCTTTTATAGAAAGAAACACACTTCTATGTTGAATTTACTGTTTCATATACCTATTGTATGTCTGTTTTTCACATGAAGATGTATTTATTTCTTTGCACACGAGGAAATTGCTCTTGGGTATTTTTTAAGGGGTGCTTGCTACACATTCTAACACTCTCGATAGAAAGTTACAAAATCATGCTTGAGACCATCAGAATGTGTGAATTAATTGAGTGTGGTAGAGAGTGTGTAAATAATATTTCTCTCTTTAATGTCTGTGGTTGTAGAGTTTGTTAGATTTTATTTGTGTTAGTTTTTCTCTCTCAACAGTTATTTTTCGCAGGCTGAGAAGATAGCATCAAGAATGATTTATGAGGATAGGATGAGGGGATCTATTGATCAGGTATAAATAACCATTGACCTCTGTTTATGAATAAACTAACGGAAATAGAAATAATAATTAAAGGAATCTTCTTGTTGGACTGCTAGATGGGAATTAGGAAAAGGGTTTGGGGTATGATGCAGGAGGGGAGGAAAACATTATTACTAGGTTTTTATTTTAGCCTCTTTGAGGAGCAGTGGCCAAATTTTGTGTGACTTATTGCAGGTTGAAGCAGTCATACATTTTGATGACGACACTGAAGAGTTGCAGAGATGGGACCAACAGGTAATTTTGTTATAAAGATCTGATATCTCCGGATGCAGTGGTTATCGGTGGATTAAATAAATAATCAATGAATCTCCACCCCAACTGCAGCGGCTACCTAAATTTGTGAAATTTTCAGTGAAATATTGGAGCACACAATTGGATTTTTTAAAAAATATGAATACCTAAAACTCTGAAAAATTAGACATTCTTTCCAATTTTAATCATTTTCTTGATTAATGAAATCTCAAATGAATTATTTGGTTTTGAGCTGAAGTTTTTGATATATGTAACCAATTCCTACGAGCCTGAAGTATGTCGCATTTTGTGCTTAAATGTACTAGTAGAATGAACCGTTGAGTTGTATGTGTTAACCCATGAATTCATTGGCACCTATTCTTTGAGGACCATATTGTTTAATTCACTAGCGTGTTCTACCGCTTTAGAGCAATGGTTCAATTTCCTCAAGTTTTTACTAATGATGGATTTCGTTCCAGATTGTAGGTCTATGTCAAGCCCTCAATGATGTTTTGGATAGCATGGCCAAGAAGGGTTTTCCAGTTCCTGTTTAACGTGGATGATTTTGACAATTTCTTTGTTTATACATTCTTAGTAAAGCATCTTTTTTTTTCTCTTGTTGATTTTTTGTGACCTCCACTATACAAACGATACCATTAATTTCCTCATATTAGATTCAAAATTCGGTTTATCCAAGGGCTTGTTTAATTACTGCCTATATTTAACCAGTACTCGAAGTACAACTTAGTTCGTTTTTATTTTTCATAGGTATTTTATTTTGGAGACAATTTTATTCAAGAAGTGTTTTGGGGTTAAGTAACATTTAAAATAGTGTAGTTGTAGCGAATTTTCATCTATTTAATTAATAGTATTGAATTCTTAATTTATAATGACACAAGGATATGTGTAGCCGAGTTATTTCACAAAAACTTTTAAAATCCAAAATACAAAAAAGTATTGAAATTATCTTTTTAGTAAACTATAACTTGTTTATACACAAACCAATTTGTATAATTTTTTTTTTCATTTTTTTCCATATTTTCAAACAGAAAAAAAATGTATAAACTCACTCACAAGAAAAAATGTACAACATCTCTCTCATTGAGTGATTTTTTTTAAATATATATATATATATATATATATATATTATGAATAAAATAAATCTGAAATAAAAGAAAATATTTGTTTTACTTTTTGTTCAACGACTTCCACTCTTAACCACAGATAAAAAATTATATTAATAATAGAAATACATAGCTATCACGCCCCTTATTTTGCAGTTTCAGCGTTTCTTAGTAATCAAACAGATAGTTTTGGATAAGAAAAAGAATTCAACTTTCCTCCTGATCTCAGTCCGAATTACAAAGTAGTGCCTACAAACTCTGTGTAGTAGTGTTGTTGAATGTCTTTGGAAGTACATTGTGTGAAAGAAACACAGAAGTAGGTCATAATACTTCTAAGTTGGAACCGCAAAACTCAATTCTTCTGTATGATAAAACCAGTCAGAAGTATCTAGCATGAAGATGATGAAGATCATGAGTATCATCCCAATGACAACCCCACAAATCAGTACACCACATCTCCCCCGAAACCTACTCTCTCTTCTCTCTTCCTTTTCCAAATCATTACCCTCAAATTCCACAAGCTCCTTCTCTCCTGCAAACTCTTCAAAAAACTCCTCTGCCTCTTCATAATCGGAAGATACCAAATTATCAGATCCATTCTTCAGTTCTCCCGTCTCTTCCTCTTCCTCAACACAGTCAGTTACCTCAGCCACCATACCCTTCTCACCATTAGAATGAAGACAAACCTTTTCAGGGTCTTCAAAACCAATCATACCAGTTTCATTAAGCGCCTCCCCATCATCGTTCACGCAGGAATCGGTGTGAGAGGAAGTGGAATCCTTGTCCACATCATGACCTGGCTGTACTGATCTGAATGACTCCCATTTATTAAAATTCCTCTGCATTGCGAATAACCGCTCAGAAATGTGGTTCAAGTAAGCGGGTGGTGAGGAATGAGAAGCAAGTTCAGCATTTAACAGGCTGCTCAGGAAAGCGAGTTTCTGTTTGATGTTGCTTGAGATGGAGTCGTGGGAGTGAGTCTCCGGGCCAAGCAGCAACGCTTCCTCCAGCATACCCTGCAGTTCTTGGAGCTTCGCCTGCAATCTTTCGGAACTCTTTGTCATTTTCCTTTACTCTCGCTCCCTCTCTCTATCTCTTCAAACACTGCCTATTGTGTTTCCACGAACTGTTCCACTCTTATACATGGTAACTGCTGTGACCCTATTCACTCAACGGTTTTGGTTTTCTTTTTCAGAATCTCAATAATTATTTCCAAAAAATAATTTCATAAATAGCCTTAAAATCTGTTTTGTTGTTTAGTCGGGATGATGAATTCTTCTACATCACAGAAATACAACCTTGTTAGTCTTTTGGAACAATGTTCAAGCATGAGAGAGATGAAGCAAATCCACGCCTACTCCATCACTACCTCCCTGGCTCGCTTTACCTTCATCTCAAGCAAACTTTTGGCTTTCTGCGCTCTCTCTCCCCACGCCGATATCCGCCACGCCCATACCCTCTTCTCTTGCATCCCTTTCCCAACTCTCTTTCAATACAACACCATCATCGCCGCCTTTTCCCGCCGCTCTTCCTCCCTCTTCCTCCGAATGCTAAACGACACCCTTTGTCCTAACGCCCGCACTTTTACCCTCCTTCTCTCCAAAGCCTCCCCTTCTCTCTCCTTCACCCAACAGCTCCATTCCCTCATCCTCCGACTCGGCCATCTTGCGGATCCCTACGTTGCCACCTCCCTTGTCGCCGCCTACTCCAAATATGCCTGCACACGAGCCGCTCGCCGCGTGTTCGACGAAAGTCCTAACAAAAACGTGGCGTGCTGGACAAGCCTCCTCACCGGCTACTGCAACAACGGCTTGGTATACGAAGCTAGGAAGGTGTTCGACGCAATCTCCGACAAAAACGACGTGTCATACAGTGCAATGGTCTCCGGTTACGTCAGAAACGGATTTTTCTGTGAGGCCATTCAACTTTTTCGTGACCTGAAAAACTGTTTTGCAACTGTGAAGCCTAATAATTCTCTTTTGGCAAGTGTTCTCGGCGCGTGTGCTGCCACCGGCGCGTTTGAAGAAGGAAAGTGGATTCACTCTTATGTACACCGACACGGAGAGTTAGAATATCACGAAGTTGAGCTCGGAACCGCGTTGATCGATTTCTACGCAAAGTGCGGGTGCGTGGAGCCTGCTGAGAGGGTGTTCGGTAAGATGAAAATCAAAGACGTTGCGGCGTGGAGCGCGATGATACTGGGCCTGGCCATTAACGGGAAGAATCGTTGGGCCCTTGAGCTTTTTGCGGAGATGGAGAAGGTGGGCCCGAGGCCCAACGGTGTTACCTTCATCGGCGTTCTGACAGCGTGCAATGACAAAGAGCTGTTTGGCAGAGCAGTTACATTGTTCCAATACATGAGGGAGAAACATGGGATTGCAGCGTGGATTGAACACTATGGCTGTGTGGTTGATGTGTTGGCTCGAGCCGGGAAGATCGAGGAGGCGGTGGCGTTCATGAGTGGCATGGAAATGGAAGCTGACGGAGCCATATGGGGGTGTTTGGTGAATGGGTGCTTGATGCATGGCTACGTTGAGTTGGGTCACAGAATTGCGAGATATTTGGTGGAGTTTGAATGTGAGCACAGTGGAAGGTACGTTGCTCTGGCGAAGTTCTACGCCGGAATGGGACGGTGGGAGGCTGTTATGGACACCAGGAATCTGATGAAACGCAGAGCTGTGCCGCCGCTCACTGCTTCCAGTTTCATAGAGATTCATGGCTCTGCTTCCTCTTCCGAACAACTCTATATCCACTGTTGAACCACTCATGAAAATCCTAAGATTCCTGAGGAATATAATTTTTTTTTTCTTTTTTTAAAAAAGTTTAAGTTTTTTTTTTTTTTGTATCTTTTAATCTAGAACTTTGAGTGAATTTAATCCAAATGTATACATGTATTTAAAAATTTGGATAATTTTAACTAAACCTTTATATTTTTTTATATGAACTTTTATTTAAATGCTTCGAAATAAAACTATAACGATTTTTCAAAAATATAACTAATGATATATTTTTGTTATAAATTTATCTTGTCATATATTACCGAAATTAAGGTTTTTTTTTCCTATGTAAACTATTTACTAAAAGATAATAATAAATATTCGGAGAGGAAATCAGTGTTACATGATGATGCCCTTGCCCCTTTGTGTGATGTTATAAATATACATTTTCAGCAATAGTATTCAATTCGATGAGGTGTTGACAAAGGGAACGTGTTGTTGAAGGGACAATCTCAAAAACCTTTCTTCCTCGTACCCTTACCTCTTCCTCCTTCAATCTCCTTTTCAATTTCCCAAAATCCTTAGTTGGAGGAAGAGATGGTTCTGTCTCAGAAGCTTCACGAAGCTTTCAAAGGCACCGTCGAGAGGATCACTGGCCCGCGAACCGTTTCCGCCTTCAAAGAAAAGGGTGTTCTCAGTGTCTCCGAGTTTGTTACCGCCGGCGATAATCTCGTTGCCAAATGCCCCACCTGGTCCTGGTAATACCAATTCCTCCCTTTGTCTAATTTTCAATTTTCTTCGTCTTTTCTGGTTATGGGTATTGGGTATTTAATTTCATCCTGCCTATTTTATCCCAAAAGTTGCTCCTTTTGAAAGGGATTTCGACTGCACAGCTTGAATGATATTGTAGAAGCGTATGGTACTCTTTGAGGATGTCCTGTAGCAAAGGGTTTTCTTTTTTTCATTTTGTATTAGTAAATGTGGAATATGCTCTAGTATGTAGGCTCCTACCAGCTGTTAATTTGTGTGGTTCTGTGTTGTAATAGGGAATCGGGTGAGCCAGGGAAGAGGAAGCCATACTTGCCACCTGAGAAACAGATATTGATCACTAGAAACGGTATGATTAAGATCTGAGTATAGAATGCCTCCACGTCATGCGTGTTTTTTGGTCTCTGATGTTTGTTTTCCTCTACTAAAAGCAAGCAGTAAGATCTTGAATGTTTTGTTTCATTATCATACTGATTTTTGGAGTTGCTTAATACTTAACAGTGCCTTGTCTTCGGAGGGCTGCATCTGTTGAAGAAGAATACGAAGCTTCCGGAGGGGAAGTTCTGCTTGATGGTGATGATAATGATGGCTGGCTAGCAACTCATGGGAAACCTAAAGGTATGCATTGCTGTTGAACTGGTGGCTTGTGTATTGTGCTTTGGCTTTAATCCTCATAGCTTATGCTTTTACATTTTTTTTTTCAAGAAAACAAATCTGATGAGGATGATAATTTACCTTCCATGGAAAGCCTAGAAATCAGCAAAAAGAGTTCTATTAAGCAAATTCCTTCTTACATGGGAGCTGAGGATGACGACGATATTCCGGATATGGCAGACTTTGATGATAATTGCAATGTTATCGAAAATGATCCTGTAAGTTGATACTGCTTTTTCAGAAGAGAGGTTATGTTTCCTAATCGTTCTACTTCTACTTGGGACTTGATTTTTAAATTTTACTGAATCAAATGAAGGAAATATAGTTTGCTATTGTCAGATGTAATAGTGTCAAAGATAGATATTTAAGGAAAGAAGTTGGGAGGAGAGGTCCTAATAGCAGTTATGTGGCTGCTGCTGCGGATACATTTGAGATTTTTGGTGTCCATACTTTTTCAGAATAATTTTCATATTGTCTTTTATTTGTATTTACTACCGTGTCTATTTTTATAGCCATCCTTTGAGAAGTCTGCATACTTCTCTACTGGCTGAAAGCCTTTATTCAAATTCAGTTGCCATATACTAATTGACAATCTGTAAGCGTGAGTGCCCAAGTCCTTTACTGACTCCTTGAATTGAAATCTGGAGGATCATGCATATTGACCAACCATGGTATGCACCAAACCCATTTGTTTCAGGGTACATCATGTCAAATAAATAGCTTAATGTTAATGCATGATTAGATCCGCTTTCAGCATTTAGTATGACTGTAGAACCACATTTTAATTGGACATACTTACTCAACTCTTCATTATTGCTTGAAAGTGTGATGGTTGAGGAAAATAATTTGGTTAACTGACTGTTTTACCAACCCTTTCCAGTGTTTAAGTTAGTAGGCCTGGGCCATGATGTACCTGAGGGTTTATTTGGTGTTTTATGTACATATTTTGTCGTAATATTTCATTTAATTTTCCATTCGTTTTATCTATTCTTTTAACGATGTATTTTTAATTATCCCTTCTATTTGTTTGATACTGATTTAAGAAATGTGACTTCTGTAACTATTTGTTCTTATGTTAATGGGAGGCCACTCTTCAGTCCACGTATCTAGTAGCTCATGAACCTGATGACGATAATATTCTACGAACCCGAACTTATGATGTCAGCATCACGTAAGATGAGTTTCAATATGATTTTTCATGTTTGTCATTTTATGCATTCTGGTCTATACTTTTAACCCTCAACTAGGCTTATAAATGGTATCCCACTACATTATAAATGTTTCATGACGTCAATATCTTCATGTATCTCTATGGTTTCTCTTTGATGTTCTGATTATGGTTGCTTCCACAAAGTTGCTATTTATGATGATATCAGGAAAACTTTGGTATGTGAAATTCATTATTAGTTTGGTTCTGCCTCTTCTTTTAAAAAGATTTTGACAATTTCAAAAAAATATTAGTTATGAACAATTAATTTGGAAACAAAAGCCGAAGCATTTTTAAACTTAAACGCTTGTTTCTAAGAATTATAAATGTCAAACGTCAGCAAACAGGGTTACTTTTTTAAATGTTTCTGCGTACAGCAGCATCAGAAGTTCTATAAATTTTTATTTTCAAAGACATCTTATCCTATCTCTTTATCTCTGTTCTCTAACACTGTTTTCTGTCTCTCTACCCCTTCCCTATTTCCGCCCCCCTCCCCTCCCAACCCTACCCCGCTCTAAAAAACCTTGTGTTATAGTAGAATTAAATAGTTTTCTGGCAATGATTTTTAAAGGTGCTCATTTTGCAGGTATGATAAATATTATCAAACACCACGAGTATGGCTTACTGGGTATGATGAGGTTTGTTTTATTCACTTGATCCTTGTAACTATAATTTAGTCATGTTTGAATTATCTATTGGAGGACTGTGGCAAAGCTACTTGAGCTAGGACTAGAATTACTGATATAAAGCATGGAATAGGTAACCAAAAAAATGATCCTATTGGTTACTTGTGGACGACAGAAAATGAATGTACTCTTCAAAGTTTTATGAATACGGAATGAATAATCTGTGTGTCCCTCTGTTATCTATATGAACTAATTGGCGCTGTAAAAATGAAGACGTTGCTGACATAAATCAAACTCGAAACCTGTGAAATTTCTTGTCATACTGTACTCTCATTTGACTGTTTGATGATTTATTTTTTAGTTGAAATAGTTGTAGAGACATATAAACCTCTCACCATTTCCAGCTATACCTTGGGAACTTTGTAAATAATATAGTAATTCCATCTCTTTTCGTTGGCAGGCAAGAATGCTTTTGCAACCAGAACTTGTCCTTGAAGATGTTAGTCAAGACCATGCTCGCAAAACGGTGAGATATTAGATAGATAGATGGATGGATGGATGGATAGATAGCCTTTTATTATCAGTTTCTCACATAATAAAGGCCCTCTCGCTTTACTTCTCACAATGTGTAACTAAAATTATGGCAGGTAACAATTGAAGACCATCCTCACTTGCCTGGGAAGCATGCATCTATTCATCCATGTCGACATGGAGCAGTGATGAAGAAAATCATTGATGTCTTGATGTCACGTGGGGTTGAGCCTGAAGTTGACAAGTGAACCCTTTCTTCCTAAGATATTTCTTTCATGTGTAGAAATAATTCGTCCATATTATGAGTACTGATACGCCATGTCGTGGCTTCAACAACACAAATATTCCTTACCATTTTTAGTTTCACAGATGTATAGCCATTAGATATGGACTTTACCCCCTTTCTTCTAGTTCATGAATCTAAAATGAAGTACTTGTTCGTAATGATTTATACGCGGGTGTGGATATATATGAGATGACATAATCACATATTCTTATTTCTGTAGGTACCTATTCTTATTCCTAAAATTTATGGCTTCTGTAATTCCAACAATTGAGTACGATTACACCATGGACTTTGATCTTGGTAGCTCCAGCAATTGACCAAGGTAATTGTGATGATTTCTTATTATTTGTTATCATTTAAATTGCTTACTGTTCCTATTATATAAATACTTCACAAGTGATAGTACCCTGTTAATACTATTTTCATGACAGATATTAGTCATTATGATGATTTGCTCTGTTTTTATTTTTTAGATGGTAGCTGCTAGTTTAAAGGGCATATTATATTGTCCAGTGTTGGTTTCCAGTGATCCAGAGCACCAATGCTTTCTGTTTATTTCTGAGCATAATCTTTGGTTGTCACACAGTTGGTGTACATGTCATGTAAATTATGACAATGTGAGTCATGATTATCAATATGTTGGACCAATTTCCTTTAAGATGTGTAGATAATTGGCACACAATTCGTGTATCTAACGCCATTCTTCTCCCTATAATATGAAATAGACAAGGTTAACTCCACTCCTATAAGTACTCAGCATTTTCTGTCATTGCTTCAAAATAGTAGTGTTTGCAAAATTTGTAATTATTATCGAAAATAGGATGTGGGAAAATGTGCCAGAATGTAATATTCAGGAGAAAGCTTTAATCACTAGACTTTGTTATTTCATTGTAAATAATGGCCAATTATGTAATTATTTAAAGCTTCAAATGGTGAATGAAATTTGGTTTTGACATCGCATTTTAGAAAGATATAGAATTATTATTTATGATCATCGAAGCTCTTTGAAATATAAACTGGTAGTTTTTCAGCAATGAAGACTCAAAAAGTTATTTCTAGTTTGTTTCATGGGTAAAATTCAATATTCATTAAAATCTCATATCTAATTTAAAAGATCCAAATCTATCACTTCTCAAATCAACTACCCCTAAAATAGAATAATGATTTTATACATAATTGATTACAGTGCAAACGTTATTCTTTATATATTAGCTATAAATGTGTAAATGTTCAAGTTTATCAAGTTAAGAAGTTGTTTTTGAAAGAGAAGTTGATCATTTTTAAAGTTAAAAATAAAATACTACTACACCTTTTGTATTTGTCTATATAAGGTTTTAAATAACTTCTAAAATTCTCATTTATATTTCGACAAATAAGCTTAAATAGAAAAAATGGTTACCAATTATATATATATATATATATATATATATATATATTATTCTCACTATTTCTATAATAATAGTAAGACAGTTAACACGATAGAAAGAAAACATATCATAATAGTGCAAAGTAACTATTTTCTTTACTTTTTCTAAAAATAGTGTCACAATAAAAACAATTGCTACAATTTAAAAAAAAAAATTGAAAAAATATATATGCAACAAAAAACTAAAAATAATTATTATGAATACGGGGTTCTGTTTCGTATGGTGCCGGAGTCTATAGTGGTATTCCGAAGCGGTGTTAGGTTAGGGTTTTCACAGTTACACTGCGTTTCATTACGGTACTACATTTATGTTTATTCTATTTTCAATCAATTCAAGTCACATAACACTGGACTTCCTAACTCAGTTGCTTGTTCTATAATTTGAACTCCAAAGTTTATTTTTAATGGGTTTTGCTATGATGTTTTTACTTTTAATGTTATTATCTTGATTGTGTTATTTACTAATTGATGTAAAATGCAGAGCCTGTATATTTGCAATTGGAGATTATGGATCAGAAAGCTGGGGATAGCAGCACTGTGAAGAAAATAAATTCAGCTTGTGATGTTGAGGCTTTAAAAAAGTGTTTGGAAGAGAACAAGGGAGATTATGTCAAATGTCAGACACAGATTGAGGCTTTCAAGTCATCATGTTCACTCAAAAAACCAAACCCCTCTCTTGATTCTTCTTCACGTTAGATCAAGTTTGATGGTTCTGATTCTTGAGTTGATTTCTGGTTGTACCGTCTTATGGTAAAGGGATGATTATGAACTGAACTTTATGTCTTTCCCGATGATATTCCTCAGTTGTATCAATATTTAATAATAATAATAATAATCGTGATAGAATGATTTGATTATTAGTTTCATGAGTTCTCGTTCATAGCAGTGATTGTTTAGAATTATAATCCACACTGCTGAAGCTTTCTGATGCCGTTGCCACACCTTTTTGTTGCATTGAAGTTTCCAATTGCTTTGCCCCCTTGCAAATTTTTAATGGTTACAAGAATGCAGTACTTGATTGACTTGGTTGAACTCTATATGTTCCTCTTCTATTTTCTTTATGAATTGTGTTTTTGTCTGCTTCTTTGTCTATTCTTTTACTACATTTTTAGGACGTTAGCTTGAAATTTACTTCACATTCAAGAGGTATTACTGTTATTATATTATTTCAGGCAATGCAAGTATGCTATATTGTTTCGGGGGAAGGTGTGAATTGCAGATTTTTTTTTGTCGCTTTGATTTTTTCAGGGGGAAATGGGTTAAAAATGAGCTAGAGGCTCAAGAAAATAAAATATCACTGAGGTTATAAGAGGTATTTTAAAGTTTACTTTGAAAATTTAAGGAAACTGTGTTCCTTCCAGGATAGTTAGATTAGATATATCCCATAAGTTACTTCAATTGAGGTAAATGTACTAATATAACATCCTTTTATGTACACGCAAATTCAGCCACGTATAACTTGATTCATTGGAATGAGTTAACCATTTAAAAGTTGAAAAGGAAATAGTCTACAAGAAACAAACAATGGGAAAGGTAAACCTTAGAACAGGCTTAGAACAGAATTTAGTCGATATATAAAATGGCTGCTTGAACTGGAACTCTTTTAGGATAATCTTTAATGGGAAATAAATGATTTCATAGCTGTTTCTGCCTTTCAATTTAAGTGTGAGACATCTTATTCCTTGCTTTTCTTGTCCAGAACCCTCCATCTTATCTATCAATTCTTGTTGTCTACTAGAAATACTATCTGATTAAATTTCAGGGTTTGCTTCAAATGGGCGTTATATATGCTTTTTCCAATGGTAAAATGCTAATACGGTTTACTATCACAATTATATTGATCATTGTTTATAACTTAATAGCTATTTCTACCTTTAATTCAACAGTAAGAGATTGTTCCTTGATCTTCTTGTCTAGAATGTATACAAAAAATCTCTCAGTCAAACGAAGTCGCATATCACATTTATAGTTTCTATTCATTATTTTCCTTTCATCGAAACATATTGCTGATCATTTATCTTGGATGGTTAATAGTGAAGTTATAAGTAAGGATACAGAAATCTGGAAATCTTTCTTAAATGAAATACTTATATATATTCAACAACGGCCGCGATTTGCTGATATGGCTAATTTCAAAGTTGCAGGAGTAATTCTAGAAGATTTTAATTGACAACAGAGGAAAAAGTTGTTGCATGATGCAAAATAGTTTATTTGGGATGACCCTTTTTTGTTTATAATTGGAGCGGATAATCTTCTAAGGCGTTGTGTGACAAATGAAGAAGGGAAATGAATTCTCTAGCACTGTCATGATTCACCTTATGAGGGTCATTTTAATGGAGAATAACGACTGCAAAAGTTCTCCACTCGAGATTTTATTGGCCTACCATGTTTAAAAATGCTCATAATCATGCCAAAAACTGTGATAAGTGTCAAAGGACTGGGACTATCTCAAGACGTCATGAGATGCCATTACAAGGCATTTTAGAGGTTGAAGTTTTTTATTGTTGGGGCATAGATTTTGTTGGACCATTTCCACCATCTTTCAATAATGAATATATATTGGTGGTAGTGGATTATGTGAGTAAATGGGTAGAAGCCATGGCTAGTCTTAAGAATGATGCTAGCACTCTTATTAAATTTCTGAAAAAGCAAATTTTCTTCCAGTTTGGAACTCCTAAAGTACTCATTAATGATGGAGGATCTCATTTTTGCAACTCTCAGCTTGCAAAAGTACTCAAGCACTATGGTGTGAGACATAAGGTGGTTGCACCTTATCATCCGTTGACAAATGGACAAGCTAAGGTTTCTAATAGAGAAATAAAGAGGATTTTGGAGAAAACAGTTGCTTCATCAAGGAAGGATTGGTCTCAGAAATTGGATGATACTCTTTGGACATACAGGACGACAATGAAGACAACTATAGGGCTATCTCCTTTTCAGTTAGCCTATGAGAAAGCGTGTCATCAGCTAGTGGAGATGGAGCGTAAAGCTCTGTGGGCCCTAAAATTCTTGAATTTTGATCCCTTTGATATTAATAATAAACGAAGAAGATAGATTCTTAAGCTTAAAGAGATGTGTTTGCATGCATATGATTCTTCCAAAAATTATAAAGAAAAGGTAAAATTTTTATCATAACAGAAAGGTGGTAAAAAAAGTTTTCAATCCAAATTCACGCCTAAAGCTCTTTCCTAAAAAGTTGAAGTCAAAATGATCAGGACCAGCAATATCTCATATATTTTTCATCAAATTTGTATTGTTTGCTCTACACGATGACTCCATATCTGAGATTGCAACTAGCTATGCATTGTATTATAATTTTATGTTTTAAACCTTTTTTAGGTTTATTATGTAGAGATGGCTACCTGTCAAGTAACAATAAATTTTAGACTTTTTAAAATGATTGTTTGAATTTGAGATGAAATATCAGATTATTTAAACACAATTTACTAAAAAACTGTAAGTAAAAAACTTCACAAGTCTAAGAAAAAGGAAAAACTTATGTCATTTCATTACACATTTTAATTGGATTGTACTCCATGATGAATTATTTTATCCAGATACTATCATTTAAAAAAGCTATCCAAAATATGATCTTTCATAAAGAATTAAACAAAATCAAACCTACCATATAGTACAGAAGTTGGTAAAGAACATAGGGTTTTGAATTCCTCTTGCAAAGTGAATTTTATGGACCAGAAGGCTTTTCTTGCAATGAAAGTCAGGAGAGCAGTATTTATTTTTATTTTTTTTTAATTAATCATTTATCATACACCATCTTATCTGATAAAAAAAAATCACCTAATGTGTAAAAATGATCATCCCAATAGTTATACATATAAATGTACACTTGTGTTATAAACTGGCTGTAACTTGATAAGCCAAACACATTTAGAAAATTTGTAAATTATGGAAATAAAATATCTTAAAAGTCTAATCTAATATAGACTAATCCCCTCAGAACATAATTTGTCAAAATTTAAATTATGAAAAAAAAAAATATCGTTAAGATACTTTAATATCTTTTTTTTAGAGTCCGTATTTACTATATTTAGAGGAAAAATTACTAATATCTCTATCTCTATACTTAATGATTTTCTTAATTTTTCTTATAGTCTTAATAGTATTTTAAAATAATATTATATATATATATATATATATATATATTTAACAAGAATATTTATTATAAATCTTAAATAGTTTTTAAAAGTATCTATTTTATATAATTATCTCGTTGTGCATGTTAGAATAACTACTTTGAGTGACAGTATTTTTAATAATTATACTTCAACCCTGTTATTATTTTTTCAATCAGAATTATATGAGATATGTTTATTAATATTTTATATCTTTAATCAGTTTATATTTTTCATTTTTAAGCTAAATGAAATTTTAATATTTTCTTAATAGTATTAAATAACAGTCTTACATGATTTTTTTTATCATAACTCTATTTATAATATCAATTATAATTTAGAAATATTTATTTATTGTTATAAATTTTAATTATACAAAATAATTTTTTATATTTGTAATGTAAAAAAAAAAAGTTTACGAATTATCAGATTCGGGTATCGCATACACATTGATTTGGGCTCCAAATCCAAGTCGGGTCTCTTATATAACGCGGCTGAGTCACGTGGCCACTTCACAAGTCATCACAATAATCATCTTCTTTCTCAACTCTTCTTGGTTTGGTGGTCTTTACACTGCTGCGCACATTCGAACCCTAACCCTAATCTTATCTTCTTTCTCAATCCATGGACGCTCTCGATTCAAACCCAAATCTCCCTCCACTGCATCCCTACGATCCTTCACTGCAGAACCATGCGCCATCAGAGTATCACAACCCGTCACAACACCAATTGGAAACTGGACAAAACGAAAACGGTAACGGCTCCAGTGATGGAAGACCATCGGAGAATGGTCAGGGAGCTTTGGATAATAACGGATTGCATCCTCAGCTTTCGAAGCCATTGCTATCTGAAGGATTGACGCGGAGTGGCACTGACAGGGATCAATCTGGTGGTGAGGAGGAGACTACAAGCAAGCGCCGCCGCCGGAGCAGATGGGATCCGCAGCCTGAATCGAATGACCAGGGCGGCCAGAGCGGCGGGGAATTGGGGTCTGGGCCAAAGAAGAGGAAGTCTCGTTGGGCTGACGACGAGCCCAAGCCGGTGATTCAACTTCCTGATTTCATGGGCGGTATTGAATTCGATCCCGAGATTCAGGCTTTGAACAGTAGGCTTCTTGAGATTAGTCGAATGTTACAGTCAGGTTTACCTTTAGATGATCGCCCCGAAGGTGCTCGATCTCCTTCACCTGAGCCGATATATGATAACATGGGCATTAGGATTAACACTAGGGAATACCGTGCGCGTGAGAGATTGCAAAAGGAGAGGCAGGAAATAATATCTCAGATTATAAAGAAGAACCCTGCCTTCAAGCCACCTGCAGATTACAGGCCACCCAAGCTTCAGAAGAAGCTTTATATACCGATGAAAGAATACCCTGGTTACAATTTCATTGGGCTTATTATTGGTCCCAGAGGTAACACCCAGAAGCGGATGGAGAAAGAAACTGGTGCTAAAATTGTGATTCGGGGTAAAGGATCAGTGAAAGAGGGTAGGCTACAGCAGAAGAGGGATTTGAAGCCTGACCCTTCGGAGAATGAGGATTTGCATGTGTTGGTAGAGGCTGAGACGCCCGAGTCACTTGAGGCTGCTGCAGGTATGGTGGAGAAGCTCTTGCAGCCCGTGGATGAGGTATTGAATGAGCACAAGAGGCAACAGCTTAGGGAACTAGCTGCGTTGAATGGTACGATCAGGGATGAGGAGTATTGCAGGCTATGTGGTGAACCAGGTCATCGCCAATATGCATGTCCTACTAGGACGTCTACTTTTAAGAGTGAAGTTGTCTGTAAACACTGTGGGGATGGTGGTCATCCAAGCATAGATTGTCCGGTGAAGGGTGCTACTGGGAAGAAGATGGATGATGAGTATCAGAATTTCCTAGCAGAGTTGGGTGGTTCAGTTCCTGAATCTGCAACAAAGCAAACCAGTACCTTGGCTATTGGAGCAGGCACTTCTGGAAGCAATCCTCCTTGGGCTAACAATTCCGCTACGGCTGGTGGTTTGGCTCAAGCTGGCTTAGGGGCTGCTGCTGTTAAAAAGGAAATTGATGATACAAATTTGTACATAGGATACTTGCCGCCCAGCCTTGATGATGATGGCCTAATCCAATTATTTCAACAATTTGGTGAGATTGTCATGGCAAAAGTGATCAAGGATCGAATGTCGGGTTTAAGTAAAGGATACGGTTTTGTGAAGTATGCTGATATAACAATGGCAAACAATGCAATATTGGCCATGAACGGTTATCGCCTTGAGGGTCGAACAATTGCAGTGAGAGTTGCTGGTAAGCCTCCTCAGCCTGTTGTGCCGCCTGGCCCACCGGCATCTGCTGTGCCTACTTATCCTGTTCCAAGCCAGCCACTCGGTGCTTATCCGTCCCAACAGTATGCTGCCGGTGGCCCCCTTGGGACTGCTCCTCCTGGGACTTACGGTGGTACCCCGGTGCCATGGGGACCTCCTGTTCCTCCTCCATATGCTTCTTATGCTCCTCCTCCACCTGGTTCAACCATGTATCCACCTATGCAAGGTCAACCGATGCCTCCATATGGGGTTCAATATCCTCCGCCTGTGCAGAGTGGTCCGCCTGGTGCCCCATCCCAGCCTGCAACTTCTACTGAAGTGCAGCAGAGTTACCCACCCGGAGTGCAGTCTGACAGTAGTACCTCAACTCAGTCTGTAGCAGTCAATGTATATGGTAACTCGCTACCATCAATGCCACCTGCAGCCCAACCTACTTATCCTGCATCTTATGGATATCCACCTTACTATAACGCAGTTCCTCCTCCACCTCCCCCTCCCGCCCCCATTCCTGTTTCAACTTCAGACCAATCCCACAACATTGCAAATGTGCCTTGGGCCAATAATTCTCTTGTTCCACCGCCTGCTTCATCGGCAGACAAGACAGCATATGGTACAGATCAATCCCTTAGCATTGGAAATGTACCTAGGACCACAAATCCTCCAGTGCCTCCTCCTCCTTCATCAGCTGAGAAGACTTCATATGGTGCTGACTCAGAGTACGAGAAGTTCATGGCAGAGATGAAATGATTTTGTTCAAATAGTCTTTCGGTTTCCAAAAGGTGCGTATGTCATTTTGGTTTCATTTTTTCTTAACATATGATATACATGTTTTACTTTGTTACGATCTAGCATTCAATTCTTTGTTTTCATAACTGAAATAAGGCTTGATCTTTTTATTTGAACTATGGAACACACTAATTATTTATAACTGTCTGAAATTAGATTTATTTGTGAAAAAGAACTTTTCACCCGTGAAAGTTTTTATTTGAAATCCATTTCAGCAGATGAGCATCCCATGAAAATCATGAGCTTTTTCTGACATTCTTCTAGTTGGAGACAGGTGGGGTCATGGGAATTTTTAATTTGAATCCTCACTAATACACTAATGCTTTTAAAATTAACTTTTAAGTTCATAGTTAAATGCTGTGTTACCTCATTGAAGTTTGGATTTTCATCTGCAAGTCAATGGTTATTGTGTTTTTTGTGTACCTTTTTTTTTTCCGTTAGCACATCATTTGCTTTTATTCTTGTTGTATTTTTTAACCATCACAAGGAATTCTGTTATGTATTCGTTTTCCCCGAAGATTGTTATTTTACTGCAAAATCTTGAGCAGTGTTAGGCTATTACCCACTGACCCCCCCAACAAAGCTATTTTATCTATATAAAATAATGTATTCATGTTCTTTGCACTTAAGTTCCACGGTTTTTTCTGAATGATTGAAGGGCCCTTACAGGAGAAAGGGAAAACTGGTATATGACTGTGTAAGTATTTGTTATCTGCACAAAAAGTTTCTTGGATGTATTTTCTCCAGCTATGGTGGTGTCTGGTCTCCTTCATGATTTTTTGGTGCATTGGAGCAGAAACTAAAAGTCGCATCTTCAAATGAATTAAAAAAAGAAGAAACCTCTATTGTCTTTTATGGGTTGACTGATTCATTGTCGTATATACAGTAATGTGTATGTTTGAATGCATTGCTTTGCAGATTACATTTGTAAATTCCTTTTATATTGTTTCTGTTTATGCTTCTTGATGACGATATCCATACTCAAGCTTTGTAATCATGCATAAAACCAACAATGGCCTTTTACATGTTTATTTGATATTTCATCATGATTTTACCTCTGTTAGTTAACTCTTCATTATTATGATGTAACGTTGTGACAGGCCTGATGTTTCTTGGAGCTCTTGTGAACCTGATTTCTTAACCTCTTGCCATGTCTTTCTTCGAAGTTTGGGACTCACTTCTTTAACCTTGCTGTACTGTTATGAAATTTGCAGAGATTTGGGCTAGAAGTTGATAGCAGTCTTCATACGGCAGAAGTCAAAAGCATATTATAGTTATGATTTTTATTAATCATTTCTTGTCGTGTAGGACTTAATACTGTCTGAATTATTTTCTGTGGCATTTTATTGATTTACACAGTAATGTCTGGTTGCTAATGTTTCCTTTTGAAAATTTGTCTGAACTTTTATGGCAGCTGGTTCCTGGTGTTTCATATTAATACTGTTCGGTTGTCACATTCAGTATTTAAGATATTTAGTTTATTGATAACTGATTCTAACTTATAGTTTTGGTGATGAGCTTAAATTTTTTTGAGCACTATAGTTCTCTATATGGCTTGGTGCTGAAGCTGCGTTTTAGATGCCTTTAATCATACATCTCTCTCATCATGAAGGTAATCAAACCTTGCCATTTGCTTTAGGCATTCTGGGTTGGTAGAAAGAGATTTTTATTAAATGGTTTGATCATGCAACTATAAAATGTATTTAACATTTCCAAGTGTGACAGGTAAAAAGAGTTGAAACGTTTTTCTGTTCCTGGCATGAATAATGTCAGACATTGGCATTGTTACATTTTGCGTCAAATTAAAAGTTTAGCTGACATGGTGTTATCAACACCAAGTTCTTGTATCATGACACAGGCAATTATCAAGTTTCTCATTTGTTTCTGAAGTGATCATGTGGGCCAGTTGACACGGCCAATTTTATTTGGCATAAGGTGAAGGCTGAGGTGAAAATGATAGTGTTTGAGTTGTCTGCACATGCTTCGTTTAGCTCTGTTGCTGGGCGAAGATAGAGTAAATGATCAAAGAATTGGAATTGTAGAAATTTTCTATATTTTGCTGCTTCATATCGCCTTTTTGAATTAGAACATCTTTGTATTGTCACTAGGGATATATAAAGTTTTCTAATTCAACTATGCAATATTAGGTCATGGCCATCAATCAAATCCACTAATCTTGCTAGTCTGCTGGTATGCTTTTTTTAGGTGCTGTTTGCAAAAAAAAAAAAATAGTATGACCCTTATTTGAGTACTTAACGAGTGGCTATGTCTTTTACGTGGTTTGACAGCAAATATGAAGGTTTTTTTTTTTTTTTTTTTTTTTGTGTGTGTGATATTAGGGAAGTAAGATCCTCCAAATGTAGTTTAAGATTAGATAGACGACCTAAGCACTGAAAGATTTTTTAAACAATTGTCATAGTTCCACTTTAACCCACAATTTTCTGCAGTCAGAGCGTCCATGCCTGAAATTGTTATTCGTTTATATGCATGCGTTAGTCAATGTATTTGTGGCATTCATTTAGAAATACAATTTTGTTTTTAACTCATTAGGTGCAAGTTGAAACATGCAAATAAGGGCTATTGTTTCGAGTTATAATTCTAGTTAGCGTTGAAATTGGCAATTTCATGATAGTTTTCATCCGTATGCTTTCGATATTCAGCCTTTATAGTTGTGCTTGAGCAATTCTATTTGGTATTGAATGTGTTTTGTAAAGACGTTGTCTTTACATAGAGTAAATTCCGGAGATTTTGGTTTTAGTTTTTGCGGTGAATCGTTTTATCTACCAATGTCTCTCATGCTACACATATATATATATATATATATATATATATATATATATATATATATATATATATATATATATATATATATATATATATAACTTTTTTTATTGTGTTTGTGTGCCCCTTATCACCATTATAACCAAACAACTAAAGTGAAATTGCTGAACAATCTGTTGGTCTCGTTGCATTACTAGGCCAAATTCCGACAGCTTTGTCATCGATACAGGATTTTACCAGATGGTTTATAACTAAAATATAAGTGTGTAAAAGTTACGCCTATATTTGAGCATTACACTTTTCGAGTAAAAACTAACCTTTCTGTGACACTGCCATTCTTTTTGTGAGACCAAATCGTTATTGAATTTTATAGGACCTGTAAAAACAAAAGGTCGACTTGTGTACTGTGTATGCGAAGTATTTTGCTTTTCGTTGAAGTAATATTTACATTTAGATACATTTTCTTAAAGGAGCTAAACCTAGGGTAGAGAATTGAAATAGAAGAAAGGTAAAACCGTAGGAAAATCATAGGGATAATAGATTAATCATTTGAACTGCGCTAGTGTTTGCTTAGTACCAACAAGATTACAACTTAACCTAAACGCAACAAATATATATATATATATATATATATATAT
>NC_028352.1:574624-666095 GCF_000741045.1 Vigna radiata var. radiata
ATATATATATATATATATATATATATATATATATATATATATATATATATATATATATATATATATATATATATATATATAAAGACCTTGGACTTCTTTAACTATAAATTTAGAAGAAGCACTTATAGTATACTTGAAAAGAAAGATATAGAGGAATGTGAATTTTCTCTATTTTAATTTTAAATGTAGAACACGAATTAGTTATATTACCTCGTATAGGTAACTTACAAAAATTCCTCAACATAGAATTAGTGGAGTGGAATAAGAATTTCCACTCATAATTTATTTTTATTTTAAAAAGTATTTAAAATAATACAAGGAGGGACATTGAATGAGAGGGATTTCTGTAATCTTGAAATGCTGATATTGTTGTGAAAAAAATATATATTATACGTAGACTTTCATCTATTTGTAGCATACTGTTTTATAGGGGTTTAATAAATCAGTCACGAAAGAATTCCACATTATCCCCCGTACGAGAAATTTACCTCCCATAATTTTATATAAGTTTTTTCTTTAACACAAGAAAACAAGGGAAAAATAAATAAACATATTTAAATTTTAAAATGATTTTTAACAAATAGTTTTTAAATTTATGCATTAATCAATTTTAACTTATAAGAAAATTATAAGTTTTTATCAAATATTTACCAACCAGACTCTGTACAATGTCTTAGAAACATGTAAGAATTAGTTTTACAGATATGGTTAATACTTCTAATAGGAAAAAAAATGTAATCGAACTTTTCTTTGTAAGTTAAAAAATAATAACTATATTTTCTTAATTTATTGGTTAGTAGAAAATTTAAAAAGTTTAGTTTTATAAAATAAAGTAGAGTTCGAGGACATAAATCGTCGTATGAGTGAAATGGTTCCGCCATAGGTTTTGCAGAGTTAGGGCATGGGTTCGACACTCCGTCCCTGTCAAAAATTTTGAATTTTTTGAGTTCATCGTTTTGTTGTTGATCTTGTTGAACTGCAACACCATGGATCGAGATCAGGGCTCTTCGAGAAGCAGGAAGGTACTGACATACACGAAATCCCTTATTTCTCTGAATGTTTGCTGGTCCAAATTTATGTTTATTATGCGTGTCTTTTCAGCACAAGTACACTCCCAGGCCGCCCAAAGCTCATGCTCCCAAAACGTAATTCAACAAATTCACTTTGAATTCCTCATATCATTGCAAACATTGTTCTCTGATTGCATTAAGAAATTGCTTCGATGCAGCAAACTGGACAATAAACAAGACGAAGACAGCACACCGGCTCGACTTCTCTCGCGTCGATATGTAAGTCTCTTCACTCCTCATTCTTCCTATTCTTCATCTTCTTTTCACTGTTCTGCTCTACTTTTTAGCTTTCATAATTTCTTCTGAACTTGTCTTTCAAAATCAATTGCTGTGAAAACTAATTTCCCTCTTAGATCCGTTAGCCAGAACTATGAATTGTAATGTTCCAAACATAAATTGTCCTTCTGCTTGCTGTTCACGACAAGTTAAGGGTATTTCTGTTCTCGTTTAGGAAAGGAAGACTGTTATAGTAATAAAACTCAGAAATGTTTATACACTTGAATTATTCAGTCAAAACCAGTTATCTTCTTTAACTACGACTTCTTTTTTTTTAAATATAAAGATCGCATTTTTAATTCAACATAACTAATAGTAGTTAGCGAAGAATTTAAATATGTAATTGCAATAACATTCTTAAAAAAATTATATTCAAAACAGAGTATAATAAAAGTTTAAGTAAAATAAGTATCATTTTTTTTTTCGCTCAAAAAAATAACCAATACCAAGATTTCTGGGATGACGGAAAGGGAATCAAAGTTTAAAATTATTAATCCTTAACTAAGTTCCGAAAAATTATGTTTGCCATTGTATCAACCTCTGTGTTAAAGAAGTTGCCACAAAGACTTCATGGATTAACTCGGTTAAATATATTACAAGGAGCAATTGTTACGTTAAGCTTTTCCTTTTAGTTGTCCATTTTTAGTTCCCTTAATGCTATAGTGTCACTAATTTACTTGTTTTCTACGTTTGCAGGAGAATTCTGCGAGACGAGAGCCTAAAGACGAAAGAAAATGTAAATTATCATTAGTTTAAGCTTACATTCCAAAATACGTAGTTGAAAATATAAAAAATATTGCATTCACTATCAGTCAATCTTTCATTATGGTTCATTGCTTTTAGGAAATGTTTGTGGATAATGATGAAGTCTTTTAAATTAAAGATATTTGAATGGAGAGGAGAGGTGATTAATATAGTTTATCTGGGTAAAGGGAAAAACCTGGTTATAGTTTCAAACGAGTTACAGTACATTTAAATGAAATATGGTATGGTTCTAAACCATTTTACCATGGAAAATATTAGTGGAGCATTTTGTGTAAAGCTCCTTGATTAGTTGATTGCGTGACCTGCCCACAATGACAAACTATCTTCACCTTCGTGATTGATATCTTATTCATCTTGTTTGCTGCTTATTTTCGGTGTTTTAAAACGTGCAGCAAGCGTGGAAGTTGCATTTAGTCCTGGAGTTTCATCAACCTCCCTCAGGACATATGGCACGAGCAAAGCTATAGATAATGGCACAAACAGTGGCTCGCCGTCTACATATTTTGCCAAAGAGCAAATTCGTTCACGACGTTCTTCTGCTGCTACTGAGGATCAAAATGATACCAGCATGATAGATGTTACTGATAACACCATCAATGCATCAGCCAGGAAATTCAAAAGAGAGTACAAGGAACCATGGGTGAGAATCTGTGATCTATTCCATCGTTATCTGTATCTTTCTCAAGCATCTAAGCATTTCAATATTTATCTACAGGATTATAACAACTCTTATTATCCCATTACACTTCCACTAAGGAAGCCAAATTCTGGAAATCCAGGTTTGTTCTAATATATATATGTCAATAAATTATATATTAATGGAATTAATATTCTTGAACTCGACTGATAAAAGTCCGAAGGATAACTTTTACACAGTCCAGTAGCAGTACTCTAGAAGATATAATTTTAGCAAAAGTCTCGAAAGGATGCTTTTCTAAACATTGACAGTCATGTGACTTTTTAATCTGCTAGAAATTCTTGATGAGGAAGAATTTGGAGAAGCGGCCACTAGTTTGGAGTATGATGAGAATACTGTTAACTCTGCTGCAGAACTCGAGCTCTTGGTTAGTAGTCATCATGGAATATAATAAATTGTACAAGCCTTATACAGCTGAAACAGATATAATAGTGCTCAGATGATTTTTTGACAGGAGAAGAGCGAGCAACATAAGATGTTTCTATTTCAGCTTCCTAAAAATATGCCTTTTAACGTGGGGAAGGAGAAGGAGCAAATTGGTACAACAGGATCCGGAAAGGCGCGTGCTTTGGAAGAGTTGCCAAGCGGATATATGGGCAAAATGCAGTTGTACAAGAGTGGAGCAATCAAACTTAAACTAGGAGAAGCTCTGTTCGACGTACGAAACTAAGAATATTTTTTTGCTATTTTCCCATCTCCATTTGTTAAACTAAGTGCAAAGTCAGTTTATTTTTCTCTTGTGGTTCCAATTAAAATTGAAGAATGTGTTTTTTGTCAAGCAGATCAATATTTTAGTTCTTTTACTTTGTACCTACAATTACCGCTTATATAATATTTTGTTCTCTTACAGCTCTCTCCGGGTACAAAATGTGGATTTGCTCAAGATATTGTAGCGGTGAACATTGCACAGAAACAGATCTGCAATCTTGGCGAGATTAGCAATAAGGTTGTTGTAGTTCCTGATCTTGATTCAATTGATCTGAGAAACACTGGAGGCAAAAATGACTAGTGCGCCGCGTGCAGGAATGGTACAGTACCTTTCTGGCTTGTGTGAATACGTGATTGATCAAAAAGTCACTGCCAATGGGCAAGTGCAAATTGGATACTAGAACAAGCATCTAACTAATGAAATATCAAGCTGAAAATTAAATACATTTTCTGTAATTGCTTTGGTTACAGGAGTGATTCTGACAGGATTGATTAGTATGGATACAGTTCACTTGCTTCAATAGATTTGATCTTTTAAGAAAAATGGCCAGCGATGACTATTTTAAACGCATTCTATATCACTGACTAAAATATACTTCCCACTCTAGGCAATCATACTAGATATGCTGAATAGGAAACTTAAAGCTTCGAAGAAATGTTTTTCAATCAAAAGAATTGTACTTGAGATATAGAGAAGCATAATCAAGCTCATTAAGGTCAAATTCGCATATAGATTGTAAAGACCAAGTCAAATTCATGTATACAAATGATAGCTTTTACTGCTTGTTTGGTCCAAAAGGAAGCAAAATCTCTTCTTTTTTGTTTGGGAATAAGCAAAAAGGGACAAATAGTTAAACATCCCAATCCCAAAGTTTTACCCACAAGAAATAGTGCCAAAGAATCAATGAGAACTGTCAACACTTTGTTGAACTATCCCGTGGATTAGCTTCTCATTGAATGAATTAGATTAATAGAAACGACCCACCACCACAAATAGGAAGATCATTATGGAAAGCATGAAAGAAACTCTCAGCTTCATTTTGAATGAATTAGATTTTCCTGCATATGCTGCTCTCTTGTGACGTGCAGTTTGAAACAACTTTTTCACAATCTCTGTGATATTCTCAATTGCTTCCATGAGTTTGGCTATTACAGCATCAGACATCCGCAGTATGAATTTTTTTGTGTCAGGGGAGTCATTGTCCACTGTTCCATCCGAGCTCTCATCTCTTTCTGCAAATTTCAAGTCCAAATTAATCAAAATATAATACCTATATAAACGTGGAAAGTGTCAGTGACATGTCTAACATGCAATAAATGTACAAATGAAATCATATCTCTACAACAAGATATCATATTTAGTTATTACTATGAATATCGGATGAGTTACATTGAAAGTCTAGTATGAATAAATTCTCAGAAAATTCAACCAGTTAAACCATTTCATTATATACAATAACACCTAAAAACCAACCTGCATTTAGGGCGTTCCTTAATTCCTGTACGGCTTGGTTTTTCTGTACAGCATTCCAAACAGATTTATCTGATGATAATGATCTTACCATCCTCTGCAACAAGACAAACACATTTTTAAAATTAATGAAATTGCTCTTTACCCAAAGACTTATATATTTTATGTGAATGGCAACATATTTGTCATCAGATAATTTTCACTTGTTTTCTTTACATAATTTCTATAGAAACAGAAAACACAAATATCTGCTGTCAAGTAATTTTGTACAAACATAAAAATAATTCTATAAATTCAAAAACTAGATAATTAAAATCTTATTTATGATTATATACAATCATCTGAGTTATTTTATTGAAATGGCAGACATGTATCATAAACTACACCTCGACACATGCATCAGTCTGCAATAAATGAACTGCAAAAGAAGCTCTATCAAAAACATCAGCTTGTAACATGCTTGGATTATATGAACTGAAAGAAGGTTCTTTCCAGTCTGCTTCAGACAGATCTGAATCTACTTGATCAACTAAAGGAGTATCTTTGACATGATCTACTTCCCTGTCCAATTGGTAATGATAGGTGTTCTTAACATGCTGGACAGGTGAACAAGACCCAAAGACCCTGAACGTACAAAAAAATTAATAGTTAATAGTATTTAAAAGAGATATATGAATACTAAATCATATCACTTTTCAAGCATAAAAACTAAAGTATAAATATTACTCGGCATAGGAATAAAATGAATAACTAAACTCAAACATTAAAACAATTAAACATTTCAACAACTAAGATATAAAAAAGAAGACGACCAAAGTGTAAATTCCGAAATTTTACCACATATACTATATTTTGGCATGCATTGTAGTGGAACAGGTAAGAGTAAATTACACTAACACCATCACTTTTCTCCATTAACCCTTTCTTTCATAATTAACATGTATACTTCAATACTTGGCCCTTAATTTTTAGAAATACATTGCATGAATAGACTCAATGATACCAAAAAAGAGATTACAGTGTGTTTCCTTGTTAAAAAAATGGTTATGATTGTGTGCAAATTCAAGAAAACTCAGGGTGTCAGTATCATTTGCTGAGCAAATGATTTTGCCAAAACAAGTGCTTACTGTTTAAGTGAAGTAAGAGCAGTTTGAATCTCAGTTGGAGAAGGAACGGCTCCAAAAAGGGTTTCATCATCATCCACAAAAACCTTGTTTGGGTGATCTGCATCATCGCTGTTAGAGGAAAAAGACGAAACGGGCATCTGAGACGGAGAGAAGGGATCCCTCTTGCAAGGAGAAGACGAGATGAAAAGGTACGAGGATTTGATTTTGTGATCATGGCTACAATCAGAAGTAGAAGAATCCCTAGAAACACTTTTTATACTGTTTTTCGCTGTTTGCCCATGAAAATAGTAAGACATCTTAGAACCAATAAGAGCTGAAGGCTGAACAGATAGAAAACATAGATATGCCTTTCTTAATAAAAAATATATATATAAAAATATATTTTTTACAATAAAAATGTATATACATAAAATAGATGTACTTTATTAATTTTTATAAAATTAGTTGTTTTCTTAAAATATGTAAAAGAATATTTATAATATGTCATTTAACCCATAATATATTTTTATGTACTTAATATTATGAATTTGAATTTAAATTTCAACATCTATCATTTATTTTGGCATATTAATATGCCGTGTATTTTGTGATATGATTATATTTTACGATTTCTTTACATTGATTATGTGTTTGAAATTTAACCTTTGTTGTGTAAAATAATTGACATTTTTTTTTATCTCCTGTTATTATTTTTAATTATTTTATTCATTTTTAACTAAAATTTCTTCGTTAAATTTTGTTGCACTTTTAATGCTCTATTTTATATTAGTTAAGTGAAATTTTAGAAATAAAAACAACTATTTTTAAAAAATTAGTTGAACAAATTCAACTCATTAAACAAAAATTGAGCATATTATTGAATATTTATGTGTCGAAGTGGTCTCTTTAGTGAAACAATAATAATTGAAAATTCTCATAAATTTAAAATGTTTAATAAATTAGGAATGTATTAAATTTGTTGAAAAATGTCATGTAATGTAAGGTCGATAAATAATAAAAAAAATCGAAAAATATTAACAAAATCAATAAGTATTAGTCTTTCGAGAAATATTAGACAAAGCAGATAACACTTCAGCATAATTATCATATAATGTTTACTTAATTATTTAAATCATGACAAACATATAAAACTATTCATGATCATAACCAAACAATAACTAAAACAATATTAAGAATTAAATTATTCAAGCAAATATCCATTAAAAATAATATGATTATACATTTATCCACAAAAATACAAAACATGAATATTATTGTTTATCGTATGATTGTTAATTATTATCCACACGTATACGCTTAAGGATTAAAGTATGTTTACAAGTATACCATTTTTTAAATGAATATGGTTGGACAAAAAATCTTAAATCATTCCATGATATTTATAATTATTGTTTTTTTATTGTCAGAATATATTAACTTCTTCTTAATACAATTAATTCATTACCTTAAAATTTAACCCTATTTCCTAAACTTTATTTAATACATATATGTTTCAACTTGATTACATTATATTTCAATTGAAAAGAAGCTAATATAATATGAATATATAGAATAAAATAATTATAAATATAAAAAATGATTTAAGAAAGATTTATCTTTTTCAAAATTTCTAATCATAACAATGAAGGTCCCACAATACAGAAGGAAGGAGTGGTTGAAAGTTGTGTGTAGAAGGAAATTACCAGTACAACAAATTAGTGGTAGCAGAGGTTTTGGGTTTTTGGATTTATTAGGTTCAACAGAATTTCAATCCATATTTCTCTACCAGAATTATAATTTGTTATGTTCACCATAGAAAAATGCAGAAGCTTCAATGGATGCAGACATGAACACAATTTTTTTCAAGTTTAATTTAATGATAATATTATTTAATTAAGTGTAGTCACTCACTCCTCTTCTCTGCAGTCATGGCTCTTCTCACTTTCCCTCACTTTTCTTCTCATTTTCTATCACGCTCTTCCTTCCAAAACATCCATTCTTTCTCTCCAACTCGACGCTACTGTTCGATCAAGGCAACCGGAACGGCGATTCTGTGGTTCAAACACGATCTCCGAACCGATGACCACCCCGCGCTTCTCGCCGCCTCCACCTTTACCTCACTTCTTCCTATATATGTCTTCGATCGCCGCATTCTTTCGCGTGAGTAACGGAATTTAATGCGCTGCAATTTCTGTTAGTGAACTGAACATCGCAGTTTAATCTATTGTTTGCCGTTGCAGGTTTCTCCGACGAGACGCTGGAACTGCTTCTGCTTGCGCTGCAAGATTTGAGGAAGTCGCTGAAGGATCGCGGTTCCGATTTGATGATCAGATTCGGCAATGCGGACAGCGTCATACAGCAGCTTGCAACGGAGGTTGTTACTTTGTCAGTTGGAGTTTGCTTGCTTAATCTATGATTCATTTTCGTGCCATTCCTTTTTCTTAAGTAAATTCATCGCTCAGGACGGAACAGGTCAAAGCCACTTGTGTGTTCGCGGAACAAGAGGTGGAGTATGAGCTACGCCTCATCATAGATGTGCTAAAACAGCGTTTGAAGTCCGTCGGTGGTCCGCAAGGGAGTCCTAGGATTGAATTATTGCAAACTCCGTTTTATGAAGTGAAGGTAGGTGGCAGATTGTTAGAGACTAATTAACTGTGTTTGTTACGTAACGTATGAAATTTTGACTTGGACGAATTGATTATGTAAAAGTTGAACTCATGGTATGTTACTATTACATAGGATTTGCAAAAGCTTCCAGCGTCGTATGATGAGTTTAAGAAACATCGACTTCCTGTGACTACACCACTTCAGCTGTCAGTGTCAACGTTGCCTGGTGTAGAGATAGAACTGGACTGGGGTGAGTTCCGTGGTAGATAGATTTCTTTACTGGATATTTTGTTTATTATTATTGTTATCTTTTTCACTGCATATGTTACTTTTTTTTTTTTTTTTTAATTCATTTGATGTTGGCGAAGTTATGCACTAATTGTTCACTGAATTAGGTGTTCTCCCCTCGTATGATGATTTAAAGGGATTCATGACCAGCAGCCAACGTAAATCAGGAGAGAACTGGAGGCTAATCAAGGAAGCCTCAGCTGAAACCGTTTTACGCAGAAAAGCATTGGAGTCTGGCGATAGAATTGAAAGAAGTTCTAACTTTGGGCAAACACAATCAAGGGAGCGTAGTGGATCTGTTTTTGTGACAAAAGAAGGAAATGCCGTAGGAGGTGGGACAAACAATGTACTGAATGCACTAGCTGCATATCTAAGATATTTGGAAGGAACAGCTCGTGATGATTGGCAAGAGTATGTAGACAACTTACCTTTTGATGTTTTTGTTTTGGTAAATTTCTTGGAAATATGGAGGCTGAAAACAATTTTTATAGCTGGATTCTCATTATTCTCCTCATTTTAAGGAGAATGATGTTTTCTAAAATAAACAGAGCCATAATATTTCCCCTTTTTGGTTTTCTGTTTCTGTTTCAGTGTTTTGTAAGCATTTCTTCCATTCTTTTATTACATCCTGTTTCCCCTGTATCGTAAGAAGGGATAAAAAGTTTTGTTCGTAGCATTGTTAACATCGCATGCAGCAATTTTCATACTCTACTGTTTTTGGCAGTTTCTCCTCCCAAGTGATTAATTCATTAACGCTCAAAAGGTGTTCTTTCTTAGTGATGTCTATAATAGTCATTTAATCGACATTCCGTTCACTAAGTTTACAAACTTTTGTGGTTGAAATCAGAATGTAAAATTTACATGTTATGAAATGCACTTAAATTTGTGCAGGGTGCATGAAAGAGTGCGTGCTTCTGAAAGTCGGGATGGAGCATCATTTATTGGTCTATTCGGTCCTGCCCTGTCTCTTGGCATTATTTCTAGAAGAAGAGTATATTATGAAGCTATCAAATACGAGCAAGAAAGAAATGCAGGTTTCTTATCACCCTTTGGTTATTCAGCTGCCACAATTGCAGCAGCAGTTGATGCTGTGTGCTCAATGGAGGTGCTAGTTATAACTGTTATGCTTTGTTTGAGTACAAAATTATTTTGCACCTTATTGATTTTGTTTTGTCTTCTATGAAATACCATGGTACTTGCCACGAACTTTTTTTTTATTCTTTTGTCAAATGATTTGTTTATATGTTTCGTCGTAGTGGTATTGGCTTATGGCTTTGAGAAATCAGATAAACAATGACGGAGTATACTCAACAAGGATATGGAAATGGAAAGGATTTCTTATCGAGGTATTCTATTGATTGGTTCATGGTCAATGTTTGATTTTTCGTGAAGTCCACTTTGCAAGAGCCCACTCAATTTTCTTTTCTCAGTGAAATGAGTCAAGACCTGAAGTACTCAGTACAACTTAAGTAAAATATTTATAAAATTTCCTGCTAATTTCTTGTTTAAATGGATTTTCTCAGTATACAGTTGCTGGTGAAGATGGTCCTGCCATTCTTCTTGTGCATGGTTTTGGTGCCTTTTGGGAGCATTACCGTGACAACATAAATGGTTTAGCTGAATCTGGAAATAGAGTTTGGGCAATTACTATTTTAGGATTTGGCAAATCAGAAAAGCCAAATGTTGTATATACTGAACTCTTGTGGGCTGAACTATTGAGAGATTTTATTGTTGATGTTGTGGGTGAACCAGTTCACATTGTTGGCAACTCAATTGGCGGTATGAGTAAAGCATGATTGGGTATCTTGCACCAAAAAAAATGTGTCGTGTGCAAACATGCAATAATTTGGTTCCTGTGTGTGTGTTTGTGTGTGTGTGTATATATATATATATATATATATATATATATATATATATATATATATATATATATATTACCAGTTTATTCTTGCTTCTGTTGACGATTTGATAATTTAACAATTACTTTTCCTTACTCTAGGTTATCTTGTTGCTATCGTTGCTGGTATTTGGAGTGATTTGATCAAATCCCTTGTTTTGATCAACAGTGCGGGCAATGTCATCCCAAGTTATTCATTCATACCACTGTCTAGAGTAAGTGTAATCGAGAACAACTCAAGTTCATACAACATTTGTAAGATATTATACTTTTTCTATTGGCTATGCCTGAAAAACTGCAGTTTGCTTCTTCTTGTCGTAAACTTTTGCTGCCGTTGATTTCTTCGAATCACAATTTGACGTTTTATTGTGAGTGCAACATAATTAGTTTGTTCTATTTAAAAGTTCATTTTTTTGTGTACTTGTAAAAGGTTCAGGACAGGCAAACTTCGGGGGCTTCCTGGTTGGGGTCTCGCATTCTTCTATTCTACTTGAGGCTAAGAACTCAGGAGTTACTTAAGAAATGTTATCCAACAGTAAGTGTAATTTTTGTCGCTAATTTTCAAATCTCGTATATTTGTTATACATTTGTTGTGATGGTGGCTGATTGTGTTTTCTTTGTAGAGGGTTGAAAGAGCGGATGATCGGCTCATAAATGAAATGCTAAGAGCAGTATCCTCTACTTTTAGAATCTAAATTATTTGTATTGTATCAGCAAGTTTCACATTCTGATACACAATTCTTTCTGACACCTCCTTTACATATTAAAAGTCATATGATCCTGGTGTGCTTGTGGTGTTGGAAAGCATCTTTAGCTTTAATCTTTCCATACCTGTAAACTTTCTTCTTGAAGATGTCAAGGAAAAGGTCCTAATCATACAGGTATTATAACGTGGATATCAAGTTTTATGGGCGAGAAAGGATGGATTAATATGTTTTGAGAATGACTCTTATACTCATAAATTGTTATTTATTTCTTCATTGTTAGGGAATGAAAGATCCGATTTCTGATTCCAACTCCAAGGTGGCTATGCTTAAAGAACACTGTGATGGAGTTATAATTAAGGAGTTAGAAGCTGGTAACCAGAGTTTTTATATATCTGTACTTTTATATAACAAAGTACTTGGGTTTTGTTTCAAATTGACCCATTTTTTTCTTCACATTTACTCAGGTCATTGTCCGCACGATGAGGTACCAGAACGAGTGAATACTATTATTTGTGAGTGGATAATTGGTGTAGAAAGTAAAATTTTGGTAGAAAGTCCGGTGTAATATTGATTGGTATCAAGGAACTGCCAACTGCATACAAACATGTCATCCTGGTAATTCTCCTGCGCATATTATAATACACCAGTATTTCCTTGTTGACAGTTGATTGGTAACTAGATCCAGCACAAACTTAATCCAACAGTCGACAAAACTTCAAACAAGACATGCATAGCTTCCTGCATTTTTGTTATTTCTAACTTCACTGTAATTTCAATTTTAGTTTTATTTATTATTTTAATTATTTTAAATTATAAGAAGTATTTCAAAAAGTGACAAAGGTTAACCAAACATTTTTAAACATGTTTAGTAACACCCATGCATTGCGATCCTTCGTAAACGAAGGAGTCTAGTCTTGAGTCTGTTTAGCCGATCTTGTTTTTTCTCGTTTGAGGCTCCTATTCATTGCAGGTGCAAGAGACCCCACACCTTCAACAGTAGTTCCTTCTGGGTTTTGATTATTTCTTGGGGCTTCCGTTGCATTTATTTTTTATAAGATTTTGTTTGGGGGTAAAGAGCAACGATCAAATATATGATTAATACTACACTTAACATGTAATAGAACAGAACAAGCGAATAAAGTCAACCATTTAGTATTTGATCTATTTATTCTCAAACTGTAATGTGAAAAATACATACTTTTGAAACTTATAATTTTACCAAAATTTAAAAGCTACTCTGTTGATGATTTTTAAATGTTCTTTTACAATCCTTGTTGTCTGAAGAAATATAAATACTTATTAAAATAATCAAGAAAGTATTTTTAGTGAATAAATAATTTGAGAAGAAATGGGTTTGATATCAAATTTTGTAAGATAGGCATTGTGAAATAAAAAATACGCGTGGGTGCATGAGTATACATGAAAATTATCTTTATACAGAGAAGGGGTAATATTTTGTTTTTCACAATGCAAGATGGATTATAAAAAACTGCATGAGAGTTTAGATACACACAGGAAACAAGTTGCTTTGTGTATCCTCTTTTCATTTAGTCCATTCGATTGTATTAGTTGAAGCAATATTTCTTTTACATATTTCTTTTAATGATATGGCGTAAACAAAGGCTCATTTTTAACTATTTTATTATTATAATTTTCGAAATTCAATTAATTTGATTCACAATCAATTGATGTTAAAAATATTTCAAATATGAATAATTAATGAAATTATTAGAAAAAATTTAAATTTTTTGAATTACAAAATTATGAACATATAAAATAGGGGATGTAGGTTAAAAGTTTTAAATTAGTAAATATAACTGAATTATAAAGATGAAAAAAATATAAGTTATGGAAATATTATCAAATAAAATATAAATAATTTTTAATCCAAATTTAAAAGTGCAGCAAACAGCGAAATATTATCAATAAATTTTAGTAAAAAAAATAATTTAAATATGAAAGTATAACCAATAGTAAAGTATTACCAAATAAAATATAAATGAGTTTGAGTACAAATTTTAATACAAATTTAGAACATGAAAATTAGTTAAATAAATTAATAAAAACAAGATTGAAATTGGTGATAATTTTATATAATTAACCTTAACAAATAAGTTAATAATTTTATTATCAAAGATAAAATAGAAAAAATAAAAATGTAAATAAGTGTATTTTTTTTATATAGGTATAAATTCATTTGCTATGTCTATGTAAACGTTAGATGGCGTTTTATGTTATGTTGAGACATGAAATGAAATGAAGTAATAAATACAAAAAGATAAACATTTCAAAGCAAGTTTATATTCAAAACAATAAATTAAAATTAAAACTAAAATTAGAATTGAAGTAAGATAAACATTTCACAGCAGAAGACACAAAAATCCTACCGAATGTCGGAGCGTCGTGGCTTAGTACTTTCGTCAAACACCCTGCAGTAGTGGTGGAAGCCGCTTGAAATATTTTTAAAACCTTGAGTTGATGACTTTTATAATTCTTCAAAGCTTAATCCATACGAAGGCGCAACTCACAACTTCCTCACCATCGCCGGAATTCAACAGAATCGCTTATTCATCGTCCACCGTGTGGCAAACCTAAAGAGCTGAGCTAGGTATTTCACTCTGTTACATTCACTCTCTGTCTCAGAATCTGTATGTGCATTGCCAATTCTCGCATATGACGTAATGGAGTAATTGATCCAGGAATTATTTTCATTTCCGCAGTTGCAATGTCAAAGAATAAAGATGCTACCAATCTCTCACGCACCTTTAAATACCTATTAGGTCAGTTCATTCTTTTCACCTCTTGTAGCAACATTACCACTTGTTCACATTTCTAATGTATTAGACGTGATTCAGCAGTTAGTTATGTTCCGCAGTTAATTGGAGTCTATTTATTTTGGATTATTACGAAGATAGCTTTTTACCCTGCATTGTGAGCTGACTCGTTGATATTTCCCCATTCCATTTTACATTTTTGGGATATCGTGAATTCAGCTACCCAGTTCTTGTCACGAGGGATTCCATTTATATTCAATACATGGATTGTAAGGCATCTCACACAAGAGGACTATGCGGTAACTGTTTTCCCATACTCTCTTTAGCTTTAATCGCTGTCTCTATCTTCCCCGTGCATAATAGTTACTTCACATTCAAGAGATGCTTTTTCCAGTTGTGCTGTCTCTTTTTATTTCATGGAATTGATTTATTTTCTTTTGCCTCTTGCTTTAGTTCTAAATTTTTTTATTGGGTGTCCATTTTTTTTTATGCCTTTTGTGTCATTATGACCTGCATCATAAGATTTATGATCAAAATTGATTTACCATCTTGACAACTTTTTTTTTTTTTTTTATGCAGCTGTACGCAGTGCAGTTTCATCTGCTAGTCACATGCATATTATTTCTTAGCCGGGAGGGCTTTCGGCGAGCATGCTTGCGAATGGACCTGAAATGGTGATCCCTTTATGCTCTTTCTTGTTCTGTTACGTAGGAAGAACTGTATTTAAAGAAATTGGGCTCCACAGATCTTGTCAAGCGTTAAATGTACAGTAAGAAGGAATAAGCACAGTTTTGGTTAGTTCATTAATTAGAGGGAATGTCTTGTCAGTTAGAATTGGTTACATAAATAGTGATATCTGATTGTGAAAGGGCATTCAGTGTATTTGACAGGTTTGTGAGCGAATGGAGAGATCCTTTGTGAAAGGGAAACCTTTGGGGAGAATTCTACTCCACAGTTTCTGTTCTCTTTCAATAATACAGTTCTTAACTTGAATGATTTTTTTCTATTTAATTTCCATCTTATTTTCTGAGTTCATATGATCTTATCAACAAGTTTATTTGGCTTAATTTTGATTCCTTGCTTGAATCCTCCTAGTTGTTGGGCTTTTTCCATGCTTGATGAAGAGGGCTTTGTATGGCTTGTTTATGGGTCATCTTTTGCATCATGCTTCAAAAGAAAATGAGTATGTGTTAGGTTTAAAGCTACTGCTTCATAGGTTAATGATTGTTTAATGATTCTTTGGATAAACTATGCTACTTGCCAGAGAAAGAAGGTGTACTGGAATTGTATTTAAAAACATATTTCTAGTTTGGTTGAAAGATCTTGTAAAAGGCCGAATTGAGTGTCTTAATTCAATTCTTTGATAGTTAAGAATATTATCAATTTAAGAAGTATTATTATTCAAATAAGTTTAACTAAGGTTTTATATCTCTCATTTATTTTATTTTTAATTCAATTATTCCCAAACTTGAGTGAGCTCCATTTATAATATGTAACTTTTTATGTTATAGTGATGGCAATTCAATGGGAGATGTTGTGAAGCTAATGAAAGTAGTGTGGATGAGTTTCCCACTTGGAATATTTATTACAATTGTAGTATGCCTTTTTGTCTTCTGGTGGCAACAAATAAGTTATTGTAGTCCACATGGGCAAGCTATCTTGATCAATGGTAATCTAATGTAGCTTTTTGTCGTCTATACAGCTTCTGCTTTTTTTTTTTTTTTTTACTTTCATGAGTTATCAATGTTTTTTTTCGTAATCTTATCTCCCTTCAAAACATATGAAACCACGCATCCTTAAATAACTCTCCAAAAAATTTCAGATTTTGTAAACTTGAGTAAAGTTCATTTGTTATGCCAGGTTTTGCATGTATTTTGGAGCTCTTGGCTGAGCCTGCGTACATTCTCTCACAAAGCATGGTTTTACTTGAATTACGGCTGATGGTTGAGACTATAGCCACTCTGTTACGATGCTTGACAATGTACTTTCTAATCAGCAAGCAAACTGGAATTGTAAGAGTGGACTTATACTGAGCTGCAGATATTTACTTTTACTATTGTTAACCAAATAGCCAGTGCTTTTTCTGTTAAGCTTGTAGATATATGCTAATGACATTGATTCTGGAAGGGACTTCTATTGCGCTAGTTTCTTGCTATTTTTTAAGTAAATTAGTGCTGATTTTCTTTTTGGTTTACTAACATTTGCTCATAAATTTTAGAATATTGAAACCATAAAACCAAGGATATATTATTTTTTGCTTATTTAAATAATTAATTTAATATTTTGAATTTAAGGTTTTTGAAACATCAGATGAATCAGACATGCAATCCAATGGCCAACAACAATTACAGAAAGAAAAAAGCTGTACAAAATAGAGAAAATACCTACTAAACTAGAAGTGTAAATCAATTTGGATATTGATGTTTCTTCATATCTAGGGTTTCTAAGGGACTTTTTTGTTTGAAAAATTGTTCTGTTTTTTATGTTGTATGTTTTTTGTTTGCTGGAGATACAGCCCCTAATATTAGGACTATTGAAGTTTCATTTGAATCTTTGCTGATATATATGTGCTCTGAGTGATAAAGGAATCCTGGTAAAAAAATCTGGTAAAAAATTTTAATGATACGGATGTTGAAATCCAAGAATAATAGCTGTCTTTTATTAGTCCAATCATAGGTAAACGATGCAAATGAGCTTTCAAGCGGTGCACTCTTGTATCATTGATAGTATGCTGCTGTGTTGCTTGTTTATAGCATTTCATTTCATCAATTTTAGGATGTCTGTCATGTTATTTCACTCACAAGTTTCAAGAACTTTTTTCTGCATTGTGCATTTTACTTTTTATGCACTCACAATTTGATATGATAATGCTGTTATCAATCAATTCTCTAGTAAACTTATCTATTAGAGTACCAAAAAAATGTTTTATATTTCTGACATATCTATGTGTAAATGCAACTGATTCTGAGTTGAATGATCATTTCCAGGAAAAATCAATCATATTTGGTTTGTCACAGTCTGCATATGGAGCCAGCTTATTTCTTGGTTATTGGGGCTATCTTTTGCTTTCCCAAAAATTGAAGGTTTCATACCTCTTTCCATTCAGGTATAGTTATTTATTTCCATATAGTTTTAGCTATATGGGAAATTTTCTTCTATAAGATGCTCTAAGCAGCAGTCTTATTGAAGAGGGATCATGTTTGCCAGATGCTACTATATGTAATATTTATTGATCATAGTGATTTTTTGTTTCTGCTGTGGACATATATAATTATATGTGCCTCTAGTTTGCTGTAGGTTGAACCATGTCTAAATTCATGTGTATTTGTTGATGGCTGAGTTAATGTTATTCCTAACAGACCTTATCATCTGATTGTTTTACATGTTAAGATCCTGCACTTTTCTCCTGATGGAATGCATGGTATATAAAACATGCTTTGCAAGGAAAAGTGGAAAACCTAAATCATTAACAACTTAATTTTGTTTGATGTCTGCTTATTTATCATCAATGTATGATTTATCAGTAACAATTTTTGCAGAAAAGGAAAACTGATTGATTTTGACCAGCAGCTGTCCAAGATGTGTATACTGTTTACCTTTCAATCCTTTCGAAAATTGATCCTTCAGGAAGGAGAAAAGATAGTACTTGTATGGTTGGATACACCATATAATCAGGCAGTATACGGCGTGGTGGACAAATTGGGTTGGTATTTGGTTTGAGTAATTTGTTTCAGAAAGCTTAATTATTATGTTATAAATTTAATTGAATCAGGAGTGTTTCCTATTTTATTCAGAAACGCTATAAATGTTTCTTGTGTGAACATGTTTGTCTTCTTTTTTTTTTGAAAAAAAAAAATCTCCACCTTTCAGGTAGCTTAGTGGTGAGACTTGTCTTTTTACCTTTCGAAGAAAGTTCGTATGCAACATTTGCAAGGTCTGCTTCAGGTTCTATTTCTCTCTTGTTTACTTCATGCTTGAACCAGAAAATTTAAATAACTTTCATATTACTATTATTTGGTTCTAGTGTAGTTTTTGCTTCTTCCTTTGTTTGTCTCTTTGTATTGCTTATTTCTTTTGAGCTGCAGTTCTTAATTTGCCCCTTATTTCTATCTCCATCATTTACCTGGCTAGTTGTGTTTGTCTATTAGGTTTCAGTATCAGTCCTCTCATACTCATCCACACATAAAAACTATAATGCTTTTCGAAATTGATCAACCAAAGTCAATTTATTAATGAAACAATAAAGTTGGACGGGCACAGGCATATCCTAGCACTGTATAACTTACATCACACCATACGAAAATATATCTATTTAAATATGGTTTATGTACGTCATTTTCAAATATTTTATCTAGACCTTTAATTTTGTTATAAGCACATCATACTGAGTTCCTTTCTTATTTAATAATAAATTTTAATTGTTTTTCGTGGTCAATTCTGACAGGACAATATCCAGGAAAAAGCAAGAAATTGGGAAATGGCTTGACGGAATCCCTTAAGTTAGTTTTGTTGATTGGTAAGTCTTTTCATATAATTTCATATTGTTTCCTCAATACATATTTCTTAGTTTTCCTATTATTCAGTCAAAAGGAGTTGTCTGTGGTCCTTGTTTGAAGAAAGATGCATCTTTACCCATATCTTAGTTTGACTATGAGTAATCAATTGTTCTGCAAAGATTGCAAAAGTAAGAAATGTTGATGTCGAGTCTAACTCAGAATAGTTCACATTAGTTGCATTTAGACAGATATTACTTAATAGGCAAATTTGATTGTATGTTCATTCAATTTGCTGTAAAATGCTGTGTTGACTATTGACCAATAATGTTCTGTTCTGTATGAATAAGAAAACTTAAACCTAGATGTTTCTCTTTTTAATCTGTATGAATTTCTGTTGTGAGAATTGATAAAAAGAATGAAAAACTTGAATCTAACTTTGAGACTGTTCCCCTTCCCTTGAATGAGCATTGAGTGGCATACTAGACAAGATGAATTAGAAATGTGTGCATTAGAGAAAAAGTTGAATAACACCTGCAGTAAAAAAAAATTGGTAGAATTTCTTGTTTTTGCTTGTGTGGAGAAAACAGATAGTAGACCACATGGAATGTCATTCTAATGGCTAATGCTGGACGTAGAACCATAGAATAAGGCTGAGTAAAACTATTTGCCAAAATATTAAGAAGAATTTAGAAGTCAGCCATTTGCTTTGTAAATGAATCCACCTTAGAACAGTATGGCAACATTTGATTCATGTAGCCAACCTTATGTGTAATAGGAAAAAGACTTGTTTGTGGTTGTTGTTGACCCTTCCCTTTGGAAAAAAATAAAAATAAAAGAAGGATATCACTTTGTTAAAAGAGTTCGTTTTAGCTTGACTTCTGTTACTTGTACTGCATTCCACAGGCAAGAGCCTTTGCATGAGAAACTGAAAAAATTGCGGTCTGCTTGATGATTGACATTTGTGTACATATAAATAGATGCAATCAATAATACTACATTATCCTGTAATGAGGATGTTATTTGAGGTATATATCTGGTTTGCATAAAATTAGGAAAATTAGTTGCTTGTCATTGGTAACAAGCAACAATTATGCGCAGATGCATTATCTTTACTCCCTAAAAGTCAAACTGAACCACTTATGTAATTTTGAAGAATAAAAGTTGTGACCATAACGATTATGCTGTTAGCTTAATTGTGTCCCCATGGAAAAAATGTTTTGGACACTTTTTACCTTAAATTAATATATTTTTTTTCTCTTGAGGTATAATATCCAGCTTTTATTATTTTTTTTTGCAGGCCTTGTTTTTATGGCATTTGGTCCAAGTTATTCTTATTCACTCATTAGATTGCTTTATGGTGAAAAATGGAGTGATGGAGAAGCGTCGACTGCCCTCCGTTGTTATTGCTTTTATGTCATTGTTTTGGCCATGAATGGTAATCTACCTTGTCTAATATTACTATTTATTTTTATTCTAAGTACATTGATCGTTTGCAGGTTACAACACATCTCATGTTTATTAGTCTTTATACAATCTAAATTTTTTGCATACATTTTCTAAATTTAATAACATCTAAAGGAATTAATAAATATGTTAGATGAGCTCTATTAGCTGTTAAATTTTGTCTAGATAAACTTCATAAGTATCAATAGGAAAATATAAAAAAGAAGTTAAAATGCAATGAACTTCTTCATAAGCTAACCTCAATGTGTGTGCCGTTGTACTAGTTGGAGTTTAGGCCCCTTGAGAGTTCTGGGAATCATTTTTACTCTTTTATGTTAATAGAAACTCTTCTTTCTATAATTCTGAACCAGTTTTCTTCAAAATGGTTGTTAAGTAACAGCAGAAGGATAACTGAAAATGGGATCATTTTCAAGCTTTGGGAAGGGGGCTATACTTAAATTGGGGTATGTCTGGAGTAAAGAATATATTTCATAAACTCGAAGGAGGATTGTTTCTTATTAGATTAATGTATTCTTGGTCAAATTATCAATTTACAATTTCTGCTTGTAGATTTGATTAACTTGAATGCCTACTTCTGATAAAATAAGTTTTTGCTGAACCTTTAGGGCCTTTGATTGAATAGCATTAATTTTACATTTACTTCTGTGTTTGTGACTTGCTAAATGGTGGATCGAATTCCTTAATCTCGTGATTATAATATTCCTTGTTTGTTTCAGGAACCTCTGAAGCCTTTATGCATGCAGTTGCAACCGAGAGCCAACTCAAGCGATCTAATGATTCACTACTTATATTCTCGTTGATATATATAATTTTGAATGTCCTGTTAATAAGGTTAGCTGGGGCTGTTGGCTTGATAATGGCAAATTCTCTCAGTATCCTTTCTACTTTACCGTTATTTATTTCATGTTATTTCACAATTTACATTTGTTTTTCCCTTATGGAAAGTCATGTGGATACTCAAGCATTACAGATATTATTTATAAGCGGCTAAAATCCAATTTCATTGCAAGTTCAACTGTTACTAGCATAGCAATACTGTTGGATTTTTACAAATGTGCCCTGCGTTCGTCTCCCAAGAATTTTATGTGGTTCCTGTCAGTTCGAAACTTTGATTTCCATATTTAATTTTCATAATTTGTTGAAAAGAAAAAGTTTTGTACGGTTACTTGACTTGACTAAAGATATGACTCTGAGGATTTTATACTCTGCTATATTCATAAAGAAGTACTTCCAGGTATGGTGGCTATTAGTTATGCTTGGCTGACTGTAATTTGATGCTAATTCCTCTGACCTCAGATTTTTTTTATTTTATTTTTTTTTTGTCCACAGGGATCTTCCTCATTTTCTTTCTATGAATGCTTGCCGTCAGGATGGATTATTCTGTTACTTTCAGGCATAATCACTCTCATTTCTGAGAATGTCTTTTTGGACCGAGATAATTTCTGGCCATCATTCATGGTCCATTTCTCTGTTGGGCTGGGTTGCTTCTGTGTGTCATCATACGTGATGTATATTCATATTTCCTCTATTCTGTTTACTTCGAAGATCTAGTGCTGTATATATTTGTTTTTTTTTTATTGTTTCCTATAGTTAAAATGCTTCTGTCTTTGTCCTTCAGCTATTGCCGGGAAAAAACATTCATCAGAAGACTCATTCGCTTTAATGATCATGTGGACTGAAGACTTGTGCAATATGTCTTGGAGGTGAGTTTTGTTTCTTTGAAACAGTTAGTTTTTTAAGATTTATTATTCATGAAAAATGACAATTTTGGTGCAGTTACTGGAAGATGATGAAACGTCAGTTAGTTTTCTATGGGCTATATTCCAAGCAGCAGAATACTGATAGACATAACCTCAAAGGTTCAATTTTTGGTATATGTATAGTATTTACTTAAGCCTTGTTTTTCTATAACCTATTGACTGTTCATTGCGGTTTCTGCTGTATTTATTTATTCAAATTATTGTCGGAGTTAAGCAGCAGCATGTGTGGTGTATAAAGATAGAAAAATAGTGTTTTCTATTATTCCCAAAATTCTTGCACACATATTTCGTGGAATGTTTCGTATTTCATCTTACGATAGGAATACTTACATTTATTTTGAAATAAAGGAGATTCCGCATGCGCGCTTCGTGCTAGTGATCATAATGTTTAAAGTTGAAAAGTTCATTGGATTTTCCTCGTTGCTTTTTGTATAAATAGAGATTCGACATAATTGCTTTTCATTGTGATTTTGTAGCTTAAAAATATCCATAATCCCTTTGAAGGAGGACAAAGGTAGCGTAACAAAAGCATATATTTCTGAGAGATGAATGCTCTTTGGTACAGCATTTTGGATCTCCAAATTGTAAATTATAGACCAAACACTTTGTTTATAACACCACCACCACCATCAAAATTTTGAAGTTTTTATGAACATGAAAGTGTTAGTTCTGGTATCTTGGGATTACGAAACACCTTTCTAATGACGATATTGAGTATTAGACTATTCTAAGGCTTTGCTGTATATTCATTTCAAGCACTTTTCATTTTGAAATTCAAGTCATTAAAGATAATGAACAGAAGGTGATATCTGAAGTGGTAATAAAATAAGATAAAAATCCTATCCTAAAAAATATTATCGCAAATGTTCAGCGGGGGAGAACATTGCTCTGACTATAATTAAATATAATGAATAAACTAAGCTTTTTTTATGTAACTATTGCAATGCAAATGATCACTAAAATTTAAAAAGTGTAATTATAATATAAATATCAATTATAATTTTGATTGACATAATTTATTACACATTATAAAGATAAAATTGTCATAAAAGAATAAATGTTTGTATTTATGTTAAAAAAAAGAAAAGAAAAATTAAGAAAAGATAGTGTTTATTAAATGTAAAAAAATTGTGTATGAAAGTATGGTTGTTTTTAAAAATATACAGGACATCTTTCTCTCTATTTCTAACATCACTGCATGAGATGTAGTAACAGCTAACAAGAAAGGTACACACTATACTGATACATATTGTATAGAATCTAAAAAGAAAGAGTTGGTTAGTACAATTTTACAAAATGACTAATTCTTATATCTTCATTGAAAAAAAAAAAGAACAAATTGGTAAGACTTATAAGGAGCATAGATATGTATCTGTCATATGGTGAGGCAGAAATTTTAAAAGTCAACACCAATACTCCAAAAAAGCAAAGCAGTGATGAAGGAAATGGCTAGAAAGAAATAAAGGTTATGATTCATAGGACACCCACCTCCACGGCTATGTTTGTTGGCCTCCAATGTCACTACAAATTATCAACAGTGCTAATTATAATCATTCAAAGCTTAGAAAAAATTTAAAAAAGTAGAAAGAGCAGTTGAAGCTTATGATTAAAATGCAGACCAAGATTTAGACAATAGCATCCAACCATCAAAATGAGTATAAAGTGAGTTTCATCTTCCAAACGAAATGATGTAATTTTTTGAGTTTTGCTTAAGAGGTTGGATTCTTTGGTGCATTCACTACAGATTGGTTTTCTGCTTTCCTTTGCATGGCTGCCCGTGACACATGATCAGAGATCATACAAACACCAGCATTCAAATCAAAAACCAGAAAAGATAACTAAACTTTTGGTGCTAATTCTTCAACTTTCTCGTGTTCAATATTTTGGGAGATATGCTTAGACATATTTATGTCGTTGATTAAGAAAGTGTGTGTGTGTGAACATTTTAGTGGCATGAGGGTGAAATGGTAAAGTACATTTTGTTCATGCAATTGTTTAATCAGAGAAAACAAAAAAAAAAAAGGGAAAGAGTCACACTCTTTGGTCAATGAAGTCAAGCTTTGCAATTCTCAAAGATTTGAGAATCAGAACAACTCAAATAAAACATTTGAAACTATTTTACTATGTAAAAAATGAATTGAAGCTTATCTCAATCTTATGCAATGATATATGTTTCCATTGTAGGGAGGGGTCCAACACTCATACATACATATATATACAAAAGTCTCCACACTGATAGGATATTATCCGTTTTGAGTCAAGTCTTCATGGATTTGCTTTTAGTACCACTCCAAAAGGCTTCTTATCAATTGAGGTATCTTATGTGTATATAAACCCATATTTATCAAGTGGGACTTTGTTTGTACCCAACATCCAACATGTATAAAATCTCTAACATATCCAACATATTAATTGTTTGCATTTTAATTAATGTCTGTTGTTTATTCAAATTTTATACATGGATGTATTGGAAATTATTCAGAATCCAAATGAGTCTAAGTTCTATATTGGATAAAAATAAGAAAATAGAACACTATGTAAGAATGATGACTCTCTTGAGAATCCAAGTGTGCGTCTAAATTTTACATTGGATAGAAATGAGAAATTGTAGTATCATATATCATATATGGATGAAGAACCATTAATTCATTACCTTGAAGTTTTGAGTTAAGAGTGGTATCAATCTTTTATATAAATCTCATTAGTGTTATATATTTATAGTAAATCATCTCCTTCTTATTGAATATCATGATGCATGCAAGATAAATGTGAGTAGTGTTAATAAGCCAGTGAAGTTAAGAAATAATTCATTGTGTTACTATGCAGATGGCCCAGGCGTAGACATTATTGACCAAATATAAGAAGATGAAAAGGAAAGTTGAAGAATGTGACAATTTTCTTTTAACTTGATTGAGATATTGAGGTTTCTCTCTCTTAATAAAAAGAGTGTAAATTCCATTAGCATTATGGTTTGTGAGATTACTTTAGAAGGTATAAATCATTAGGCTGTCTATTCATCTCTTCTCATAATCTCCAAAATAACTAGCGGTGCTCTCTCATATCAGATGTTAAAGCATCTTTTTTGCAACAAACACCGTATGAATATGATAAAACATGACATGTAATCATTATAATGGGACCCTTACACTCTTAAACTTTGCTTTAGCTAAATTCACCTAAGCCATCATAAAGCTTCACCAACAACCAAATCAAAGCTTTCAAAATGGATCTATCATCTAACTGATCTTTTAAGAATAATGGTACTATGACACACTTTTACATTCATTTGACATAGAATACAGAGATAAAATGGTTATAAAAGTGTAAATTTTTATATTTTTTTAAGAAATAAAAGAGTAAAAAAAAAATAGTATCAAATGAATGTAAAAAATTTATGCTGTGAAAGAATCATTACTCATCTCCTAATTATCCTCTCTAACTTTTCTACTTTCTTAATAAAAAGTTTGGTTTATTTTTTGCGTGATATACAACTAATCTTACTTTGTTTTCTATTATTCTAAGCTAAGTTGGGTGTTGTTAACTTCCATCCTTTTCATTGTGATTTCTATTTTTGTTTCTCTCGTCTTCATCTTTTTCTTGTCTTATTTTAATGCTTTCGATGTGGACCTTCTATATAAGTCTTTCATTATTATTTTTCTAATGCGCTAATCTACTCTCAATTTATTCCTCCTTTTAAGTTACAATGATTTCAACTCACTGAATAGTAAAAACTCTAAACCCAAAAGTAAATATTTAACTTGATTAAATTATTAGTAACATGTATTAAAAGAGATAAAAGTTTCAGAGACAAAAATTATTAGACAATTTTATCGAGAATTTAAATGTAAATTTAAATCTCAGGTAGATATAAGAAATTGGGTTTCTAAACTGATAAACTTACTAAAAGTAGTGCTAATTCATTATGCAGGTTTAACTCACTATCTAATTGTTGTTGAATCTTCTTGATACTTTACAAGGTTTTGAGGCAAATAGTTCTTCAAGGAGAATCTAGTAGTGAACTCATCTTTAAAGAAAAAATTGCACATAATACATAAATAAGTTTAGGTGTTCTATTAGATAAAAATGAGAAAGTTGAGAAAAGTATTTAGAAGGTGTGAATGTTTCAATCTCAAATTCATCAAATGACATCGTTAAAGTATATCATCATATATTTGAAGTATTATCTGTTTTAAAATGTAAAACCTTGAATTCAACTCTTAAACAATGTGTAACTATTGAACGTGGTAAAAACACTTACAATTTGACAGTGGTGTCAATTTGTCTAAATTATTAGGCTCTTAGATGTTATATAAATACCATGTAATTTCCCTGGTTGAGCAACTAAATTTGGTGATAATGAATGATATTAGCATAGGGATGAAGGGGTGAATGATTGAAATTGAGGAGTGTAAGGCACATTCTTGCTAAGAGTTATAACAGATAAAGTTTTTGGTTAAATTAAGTGTGATGAATCTTGACTTAGAGGAAAGGTGTCACATGCTGTTCTTCAAACCCTCATAATTCTGTTCTCCACTTTCATCAGAAATTATGATAATTAATAATAATAATAAAAAAAAAAACAGAAATTGAAAGAGAAAAGAAGAAGGTGAAAACTGTTAAGTCAAAGAGTAATATTTAGGAGTGGAATGAAAGGATACTGTTACTCACTGCAAAAAGAATGTAAGTGGGACTGTGGTTGGACCCCAAAACCCACTTTTTCTACCCTCTTCTCTTCTCTTCACTATGCCTTTCAAACTTTTTCATCATTCCTTTGTGGACCTCTCTCTTCTCTCTATTCATTCCAATAACAGTTTTTCTTTTCTCTCTCTCTCTGCATGCTGTCTTCTCCTTTTACAGCTTTCGCCCTTCTTTCATACCATTAATCTGCTTTCTCTAATTCTCCCCATAGAATAATAGCCTACAATCAATAACAAGATATGTACATATTTCATACTTCATCTATTCTCAAAAGGGTTGTGTTTTAAAGTCAAGAGAAGTTGAATGTCATGGCAAAATCCATCAAACTTTCTTATTCTAATCAATTTCAACCAATAATTAAAAAAAAAAAAAGGTTTTTGGAAGAAAATGTCCTACCATTTTTCTTTTAAGTATGTTGTTGATAAGGATTTGATTTTGTGGATAAAAGACACTTCATCAAAAATTAAACTTTATCTTCATCTTCTCTGTATTTTGAAAAATTAGTTTCATTTTTTTCTACTTTGAAAACTATCTTGCTCTGAGGAAAAAGATGGACCCTTAGTTGACTGTGACAAGAATCATTAAATTAATCAACATTTATTATACCTCTTTCAAATTTCAATTCATACCTTTTATCTATATGCAGACAATTGTGGTGCTGATAATGAAGCCATAGTTTTCAGAAACCGACTTTGTTAAGTAAAATACTAACTCTTAAACATCACACACTCTCATACAAAGTAGAATTAAGTCTCTGAAGAAGTTGATTGAAAGGGTTTGTCAATTATTTCAGAAATAAAGTTTGCAGGGTTCAGAGTTAATGGTTGGAAAGGTTTTTAAGTTACATTTTCTTTTGTAACAAATTTTGTAAAACAATTTATTTGGAATATATGTTGGAATTCATACGTTAACTAGATATAAAGTTAATTTATAATATATAGTATATAAATAAGTGTAAACTTCATTTTATAAACCGTAAATTTGAATTAGGCTTAAAAATAATTAGAGACTCCAAACAAAATGATAAGTAACATTCATGAAGTTTATAGAATTGAATACTTCTTAATAAACTTTGGTAAATAGTAAAGAATTTGTCTGCATTGTTATTGCTGCAATGAATAATTTTGGACATTCTCATTGATTTTGAAGTTATTGTGAACTATGAATTAAATACATAATATGAAAGAATGTTACTAGAAACATGAGACAGTTGATAAATGATAGAGAGCAGAAGAAAACTAGGGAAGTCACGTCATGAAGTTTCTAGAGCAGAAAGAAAGGCAGCATCAGAATAAACTTTGTTTGTGGTGATGTCAGTGCAGTAAACAGTGTTGCACTTCCAACTCACAGCAACCAAATGCATCATAGGTCACTGTATTTTCCTTCACATGTTTTGTAATGAAGACTATAATATATATGGATTGAAAGAGTAGAGACAAACTTTAAATTGGTAGTGAGTGAAGTGAAGAGAAAAGCTGAGAGAGGGTGAAAGAGTTGAAGAAATTGAGAGGGAATCACGCGTGGGGTGGGGAAGCATAGCCTATCCTAACCATCATCATGGCATGTCACATGAGACAATCAAAATGGTAGGGCCATCATGACCATTAGACATGAGAGCAAGCCTCATTCATGGATGAATCATTCATTCATTCATTCATTCATTCATGCTCACTCCTACAACCTACTCATACACCATCATCTGCTTCTGCTTCTGCTTCTGCTTCTGCCTCACCATGCCACTATAGCATGATCATACACCCTTTGGCTTTGGCTATTGCCATTGAGTGTGCCTCCAGTATCATCATGCCATATTCCAAACCATGCCTATACAAAATGCATATTTCAATTGCTCAAGTAATGATTACAAATCATGCATGAAATGCAAAAGCTTTGAAGCTTGCATGAGATTGTTAGAACACAAGTATGAGCATCATAAAAAAAGAAAAACTGGTAAATTCATCCATTTAAGATTTTAGATTAGAGATGATGCCAAAGGTTTATATGGATTTGGTTCATATTTCATTGGTGGCAATAGTTTATATAAATTGGACTTATATTTCATTGATTCATGTATAGGGGCTATATATACTGTGCTTTGTCATTTTTGTTAGGTGGATGCATTTAAGTCTGGTCCATTTCAGACATGTTCTGAATCATGTGTTTGATGATGCAGATTCAGACAGTTCCTATAATGGGGGCAAAACCAAACTACTAAGTATGAAGTACCACCTATATTTGAATAGTTAAACCAATTCCTCTCCAAAGTGTTTTTTTTATGTTTCATTCTTGTTTATATAAAAGGAAATCTACATTTCTGTCACAAAATGAGACATTCTGAACAAGAACATAGATTTTCAAACAGGGAATAAGCATTGTGAAAGAAATCATGATACTAAATACATAAAAGTAAGTGAGTAAAAATATTTATGGTGGTTGTAATATATATATATATATATAAAATTGAAGAAAAAAAGAGAAGAAGGTATGATCCTGTAACATCCTAGGGAGAAAGTGTGAAGGGTATAAGGGAGACAGATGAAAGGGGTTGTGGGGCCCAGGAGAGCACTCTCTACCAAACCAATGCTCCAAATGGGTCCCAATTCCTTCTGTCAACTGTGGCATGGCCTCTGCCAATGTTGTTAGCCCCACTCCACACATCACAGACATGTGCCTATCTGAACCTTACTTTTGTTTTGCATTACCTCTTTTTTCAACTTTCAAAATCTCCCAATACCTCATCTCTACTTCCCTTTCTCTTTCTATCACATTTTCCATAACATACCAAACTAACATCAATTAATCATCAACAAATCCGATTAACGATCTTCACAAAACACTCATTCATACTCTATTTTAAATTCACTCAAGTATTTTTGAACATTTTTAATCACTTCAACACTCAAGTAAATGATTAATTCAATCAGAATTACAATAAAATTTTAAATTCTCAAAATCACTTATCTTCTTATATGTAATTTCTATTTATAAGTTTTGAGATAAATTTGGAATTAATGAAAATCTAATCTTGATCCAATCATAGTCATTAACATTTACCATTAATCTTGATTAGAAGTGATGTTTAGAGAGAATTATGGTTGGATGTCGTCTGTTCGTCTTCTATCTTTTATGATTATTCAGTTAATACACTTTATTTGAATTGTGTCAACTATTTTTTATGACTATATACAGTTAATACACTATTTATCTGAATTGTCATAACAAACTTTATAATTTATTCGACGAGTGGCTCCATCTGGTTGATCCCATGATAGGACCGTATGGCAATACTATAACACAATAAAACTTTTAATTTAAAATCTTAATACAATCTATGAATGGATTTTTGTACTTATATTTATTGTTCATTATTTCATATCTTATATCAACTAAAAATAAAACAATTTTATAATATAAAAATAGATACACTTTTATCGGATTAGTTAAATATAAAATACATTTGGTAACTTGACATTAAAATTTATCTTAATGAAATTTGTAATTACAGAAAAAGAAAATACAAATTATGATGGATTTCAGTCTCTCAAAAAACAACAATTACTGATAAATCTTTGCGGATTCAGTTTTTTATAGTGTTTTATTCTGGTATTCCTCCTTTAATAAATAAGAAATGTACATGAATATTTGAGACACTCCTTTAATAGATGTAGATACATAATATACGAGTACGTACGTAGGTGTACTCCATGCATGCATGACGTCAAAGAGGCCTTTTGTTTTTTTGCTTATAATACGTCCCTGTTGTTATTTTCATTTCAATCTCCATTATCGCTTTCGTATGCATATTTAGTTATGAAAAGACATGCACGGACACGTGGTTTCTGCTGCGGCTAAGAGCAGTGGATGACGAAAGCTCTTCCATCTTCATTTCTCTCTCTCTCATCCTACAAATTGAATCTGAGATGGAATAAGCATTTAGCTTTTAATCCAAATTGTTTCCTATCATTTTATGACTTCAATGTTTGCAGATTGCCTACAGAATGAACAGAGCTATTAAAGCTCTATAAAAGAGGAATCTCAACTGTGACCTTCGTGGATACTTCTCACATACTGTTAAACACCCACTGCCACCAATACACAGACCAAATAAATAGAAATATAATTATGATGAAAAGTCCTATAATGTAATAGAAAAAAGAAAAAAAAAGTGAAAATATTAAGTAAAAGAGTTATGTGTGTTCCTATATATTTTTCCTCCTTATAATTTTATAAATATCCTTATATAATATTTAAGAATAAACTCTTTTGGAACTTATTTTCTTATATGTTTGGGGGAGAATGCACTCTTGAGTGGTTTCAACTTTTAAGAATCATTTATGGAAAGAGTAAAACATCACACACTTTTACATTTATTTTTTCAGACAAAATATAAAGATAAAATGATTGTAAAAATATAAAGTTTTATATTTTTTTAAGAAATAAAAAAATAAAATACAAAAAATGATAGTCAAATAAGTATAAAAAATTTATGTGTATTAAAGAATATTTTTTAATGTAAAAGAAAAATTAAAAATTAAATATATTTTGTGTTAAAATTAGAATTTGTCTTTATTTTAATTACATCTACTAAACATAGATGTAATGTTTAGTAGAATAATTTCAGCTTTTACGAATAGGATGTTAAATATAAAAATCTGATTGAAGCAGAGAGATGAATTTTTTATTAGGTCAGGTTGAAAACGTGTACAGGTGTCCCTTAAACATGTTGGTGTATCATATATCATATAGTCGACAAATTATGAATCATTAGTTAAGAATGGTTCTTTTTCTGACATCACTCGTGTTCTGTTCGCGAAACTATGCATGCAAATCCCTCAACCAGTACGGCACAATTACCCCTTTTGCCGTTCTTACGCTTATTCTTATAGTAATCAGCATTTTCTGCTCCCTTCTGCTACTTAGCCAATCCAGTTGCAATCAACATACATCTCAACACTGATTCCGAAATTCTCTGTCCAATGAGCCCTGAAAGCACAAATTGGATCGTTTTTTGTGTTAAGCAATTTAAAATAATAATAATAATTGGAAGAGTATTTGTGGTGTGTGATATAAGTAGATGCCAAAATGGTTCTTAATTAGGTGGCCTGCATAATTGATTTATGTACTACAGCAATGGTAACAGTGAGAAGAATAATAAAGATAATGAGACATGCATTTTAGAGGAAGAAAAAGATGTTGGATGGCAGTATATGTATGCTCAGCTCTAAGAAATTGGGATGAGGATGATTGTGTTTGAAGCTTTATTCTTATCTTAACAAATACTTTAATGATGTTAATGACAGAAAGTAGTAATTGCTCATCATAGTATTGCTTTAGTGAAGTCAAACTGTGCAAAAGCGACAAAATTTAAGCATATTCGGTATTTAATATAGTACCAGTAGTAGTAGTATTAGTTAAGCATCATCAATGAACCCATCATTGTATCCCATTCTTTTCATTAATGCTTTGAAATTGGCAAAACCATTATCTTGAATTTCAAACACCCGCGCCAATTCAGCTCAGAGAATATGCTCTCGTTTTATTTTTCGTTTCTTACTCTGTAAGAACTCTTTCTACAAAACAACCACACATGATTCTGATGAACATAGGTGAGTTAAATAAATGCATATAAATTAGTGCCAGGTGTGTAACTGCTAACTTTAGTAAGGAGGTACCACAGAAAAAAAAGCATTTCTTAATATCTTTCCGTAATTGGGCATAAATTTTGGGAATAACTATATTAAAAAAAAAAAGTGTGAAATTGATAGATTGTATGTAATAGAACAGGGTCAAGTACGTACCTGAACTGCATTCGGGGGTGACAAATTATTGTAACATTGCATATTATGTAAGAAAGCTGAATTTGGGGGGAAGATGTGTAATCACATTCCGAATTTGTTTGATGTGTTTTCCGATGGAAAATGCACTGCTAACATATTTGCACAAGTTTGCTAGAACCAGATACAAGGACAGAAAGGAGATCGGGCAATAAGATCATTTTTGTTGTTTATCATTATTTGGCTGGTTCAAGATTTTCATGTTTAAAACTGAGAAAGTTTGGTAAGTTGGTTCTTGTTGCGTCCAATACGTCCAAACAAGGGTCTAATGATCATAAAAATCTGGTCCCAAAATATGGTCACTATTAAGAATGGGTGAAGGATTTATTTATATAGATATGCGTGTATCGACACTGCATTCCGTGATTGGGATTATGCAGACATGCTGGAACTAGCCTATTTAGAATATTTGTGGTCCATACTTAACTGCTTTGGACAAGGTTCTCACCTGAATCTCCATGCTGGAGCCAAGGAATACAACATGGAACTAAAGCCCCCAATATATCACCCTAAAGGAAAAGAATGAAGGGGGAAAATAAAGCAGAAATTAAAGCCTCTACATATATGTGCATAAAGAAGAGGAAAATAAAGAAAAAGAAAAATGGGTTTTTTATTTTAAAATAATGGTTTGGAGGAATATGGTGGGAAATTGAGATGGCTTTCTTGGATCCTGCGAGAGACAATGTCACTGTTACACGTATTTATCAATTTGTTAGCCAAAGATAAAGGAAACAAGGGAATGATGAAAAGTGGGAGCAAAAGAAAAGGAGAAAAGAATTCCGAGAAAATAAAAAAGTATGAGTGGAGATAGCAGACAAAGGTAGAATACTGAGGTAGGAAAGAAAACTAGACAGAGAAAGTGAGATGAGATGATGGTGTAGGAGGTTCAAACAAAGGGACCGAACCGTAGAGAGGTGGATGTAGGTGAATAAATGGTGGTGTGGTATAATAGAAGACGAAGTGGAAGAAGTAGTGGTTAATCTCTCTCTCTCTCTCTCTCATCCATGTCTTCCAGTACCACCAACAAAACCCACTGAAGCAAATTATCATGATGAATCTCCCTCTGCACCCTGCACTCCGAAAAAGCGATTGCCATCCTCATCAAAATCTTCCTTCCCTTAAATTTACCCCTTTGAACACCACCCGCTTCTCATCCACAACTCCCACCACCCCAAAACCATGAAACCTTTTCTTCTCTTTCTCACATTCTTCTTCCTCTGCCAAACACACCCACTCCCAGTTCTCTCTGCCACAACCCTGCCTCTCCAACTCATCTCCCTCCTCTCAATTAAATCATCCCTCCAAGACCCTCTTAATAACCTCCACGACTGGGATCCCTCCTCCACCTTCTCCAACTCCAGTCCCCAACACCCAATATGGTGTTCATGGAGAGGCATCACATGCCACTCCAAAACATCACAGATCACTACCCTCGACCTCTCCCACCTCAATCTCTCCGGCTCAATCTCACCCCAAATCCGCCACCTGTCCACCTTAAACCACCTTAACCTCAGTGGAAATGACTTCAGCGGGAGTTTCCAATACGCCATTTTTGAACTAGCAGAACTCAGAACTCTTGACATCAGCCACAACTATTTCAACTCAACCTTCCCACCCGGCACATCAAAGCTCAAGTTCCTCAGGCACTTCAACGCCTACAGCAACAGCTTCACCGGGCCCCTCCCCCAAGAGTTAACCAGCCTTCGTTTTCTGGAACACCTGAACCTCGGCGGAAGCTACTTCAGTGACAGGATTCCACTAAGCTATGGCACTTTCCCAAGACTCAAGTTTCTAGACTTAGCCGGCAACGCATTGGGAGGTTCACTTCCACCCCAATTAGGCCACTTGACTGAACTGGAACACTTGGAAATTGGATACAACAATTTCTCAGGAACACTACCTTCGGAACTGTCATTGCTCTCTAATCTCAAATACTTGGACATCTCATACGCCAACATCTCAGGGAACGTGATTCCAGAGCTGGGAGACCTCACCAACCTAGAGACACTTTTGCTGTTCAAGAACAGGTTAACAGGAGAAATCCCACCAACCATAGGAAGATTGAAGTTTCTAAAAAGCCTTGACCTCTCAGATAACGAACTCACAGGGCCAATCCCCACCCAAGTCACCATGCTAACGGAACTAACCACGCTCAACCTGATGGAAAACAACCTAACCGGAGAAATACCACAGGGAATTGGAGACCTACCAAAGCTTGAGACTCTGTTCCTCTTCAACAACTCACTCACCGGAACCCTCCCGCAGCAACTTGGTTCCAACGGGTTACTACTGAAACTAGACGTTTCGACAAACTCACTCGAAGGTCCAATCCCTGAAAATGTCTGCAAAGGTAACAGGCTCGTGAGACTCATACTCTTTCTCAACAAGTTCAGTCATACCCTTCCACCATCTCTTGGGAGCTGCACCTCACTCGCTAGGGTTCGCATCCAAAACAATTTCCTCAACGGTTCAATCCCCGAAGGCCTCACGCTCCTCCCTAACCTTACATTCCTAGATATCAGCAGCAACAACTTCCAGGGTCGAATTCCGGAACACTTAGGTAACTTGCAGTACTTCAACATCTCCGGAAACTCTTTCGGAACCTCCTTACCTGCGTCTATTTGGAATGCAACTAATCTCGCGATCTTCTCCGCGGCTTCGTCGAACATCACCGGTCAAATTCCAGATTTCATTGGCTGTCAGCAACTGTATAAGCTCGAATTGCAGGGAAATTTTATCAACGGTACGATTCCATGGGACATTGGACACTGTCAGAAGCTGATTTTACTCAATCTGAGTCGAAACTCACTCACCGGAATCATTCCCTGGGAAATCTCCACTCTCCCTTCCATCACCGACGTTGATCTCTCTCACAATTCCCTCACCGGAACCATTCCGTCGAACTTCAACAACTGCTCCACTCTCGAGAATTTCAACGTCAGTTTCAACTCCCTCACCGGTCCAATTCCATCGTCCGGCATCTTCCCGAACCTCCATCCGTCCTCCTACTCCGGGAACCAGGGCCTCTGCGGCGGCGTGTTGGCCAAACCCTGCGCTGCTGACGCCCTCGCCGCTGCCGCCGACGACCAGGTCGACGTCCGCCGCCAGCAGCCGAAGCGCACAGCCGGTGCAATCGTGTGGATCGTGGCCGCCGCGTTCGGCATCGGGCTCTTCGTGCTGGTTGCCGGGACGCGGTGCTTCCACGCGAACTACAACCGGCGGTTCGGAGAGGAGGTCGGGCCGTGGAAGTTAACGGCGTTCCAGCGGCTGAATTTCACGGCGGACGACGTGCTGGAGTGCTTGTCGATGTCCGATAAGATATTAGGAATGGGATCGACGGGAACAGTGTACCGCGCCGAAATGACAGGTGGAGATATCATAGCGGTTAAGAAGCTTTGGGGAAAACAAAAGGAGAATATCCGACGGAGGAGAGGGGTTCTGGCCGAGGTGGAGGTGTTGGGAAACGTGAGGCACAGGAATATCGTGAGGTTGTTAGGGTGCTGCAGCAACAGGGAGTGCACCATGCTGCTCTACGAGTACATGCCCAACGGCAACTTGGATGATTTATTGCATGCCAAAAACAAAGGTGATAATCTCGTCGCTGATTGGTTCACAAGGTACAAGATCGCCTTGGGCGTTGCTCAGGGAATCTCCTACCTCCACCACGACTGCGACCCCGTCATCGTCCACCGCGATCTCAAACCCAGTAACATTCTACTGGACGCCGAGATGGAGGCAAGAGTCGCCGATTTCGGCGTTGCCAAGTTGATTCAGACCGACGAATCCATGTCCGTCATTGCCGGATCCTACGGCTACATTGCTCCAGGTAACAACCCACTAACACCAACACCAGTTCCTACGTTTTCTTAATTTTTGTTTTTACTGTTGCAAAACATTCAGCTTAGCTTAATTAATCAAAAGAAACAAAAAGTTTATTTTTTTATTATCAAATTTACTAAGGTGGTCCATTGGGTGTGTGAAACCAAGTTTGAACGAAGAAAGCAAGCAAGTTAAGGTTAAGGTATGAGCATGAGAGGGACTTTTCCTGAGGAATTTCGGTGCATGGGTAGGCGCACTGTTACGCATGGAGGGAGAAGAAGGCTTTTCCTTTTTTGTTTAAATTTGTTAACTTTGGCGAGCTGATCTTGATGGGGTCCACGTCCACTGAGAATATTGTGAATTATAATAACTCCTTTGAATGATGAGGATGTTGACTTGGGTACATATATTTTAATGGTGTTTGTTTTGTAGTTGTCTGAATGAAGCATTTAATTAACAGTACTTCTTTCTTGGTATGTGTTCCTCTGCAGAATATGCTTACACCCTTCAAGTGGATGAGAAGAGTGACATTTACAGCTATGGGGTGGTGTTGATGGAGATTCTGAGCGGAAAACGTTCTGTGGAAGCAGCATTTGGAGATGGGAACAGCATAGTGGATTGGGTGAGATCAAAGATAAAATCAAAAGATGGAATTGATGACATATTGGACAAAAATGCAGGAGCAGGTTGCAGTTCAGTAAGAGAAGAGATGATTCAGATGCTCAGAATTGCATTGCTTTGCACCAGTAAAAATCCTGCAGATAGACCTTCTATGAGGGATGTTGTGTTGATGCTGCAAGAGGCAAAGCCAAAGAGGAAATTGCAGGATAGTGTTGTAGGTGGATTTGGAGGGGACAATGTCGTTGCTGCTCCTGACATTCCCTTTCCACACAAGCCAATTGCAGAATGCTAATGTGTTCATATCATTCAAATGTTTTTTTTTTCTTTTTTTGGATATTTTTTTTTTTTCTTATTGTGGGGGATTGGTATAGGAGAAAGTCATTTTCTATTTTACTTGCAATGGAATTTCAAGTGTTACTTGTTCTAGTTTTTTATCTTGTCATGACTCTTGTTTGCTGATGCTTATATCTATATATATTCGAGTCTCACCTACGCTTGTATATTTCCACGTTTCTGCCTGATTTTCTTTTAAATCAATAAATAAATAAGTGAAATTGTGTTATGAAACACAATATCATGTATTTTTTAATAATAAAAAAAATAATTGACACCACTGGAGAGTTGAACATTGCAACCTATTTTATAGTTTTCTTTTTAATTCGATTTGGTTGGAATTATAGTTTAATTCACAATTTAAGTTTAAAGTATTAAGTTATAAGTGACTTTGTTTTTTATATTTTTTTAAAGATAAAAAATGTGCATTGGAACTCTACTTTCATTTTTGAAAACATTAAAATCGTATTTAAATACTAATTTTGAATTAAAAAAAAAAAAAGTGGTCCAACTTTTTTTAGTGTTTAAAATAGTCAAATTTTTTTTTAATTTGTTTAATTTGATTTTATTTTTTTTTTGCATTTAAGGCACTAAGAGTTCAAGTAAGAAAAAATATCGAATGAGTTATCATTTAATAGAGTTTATAGTGACGGGTTCACATCATCATCTACCATCTTTCCCAATCTAGAAAGTTCAATGATGGGTTGTGGTTGATTCTGACTTTTTTGTGTTTTTGTGATTTAATAGAAAGGAACTTGGGAGTTTCGTTCCTTGCAGATGATTTCACCTCATCGGTGGAGGTTGTACAAGTTCAATGGTTATGTGATTTGAGACTTTGCATGTTTCTACGGAGGAGGCATTTTCGCAAATTGGGAGTTTATTGTGAATTGGATTTTTGCAATTTGTGTTAATGATGGTGTGCGAGGAAGATGATGAAGGTTGTGTGACCTACTGCGATGAAAGACCTCTGTTTCAATTTGGGGGTTGAATGCGATCTAATCGAGTTAGGATTCTGGTTCGAAAAGATTCGTGATTGTTGTGTAAACTAGGGTTGATGTTTGAAGTATATTTGAGAATTACAGGTTTCCTGCAGATTCAATGGTTATGTGATTTTTGGGTTTTCATTTTATAGGTTATTGCGAAGTTCTCTTGTTCGTGATGGAAAAGATAAAGATGGTGAGTTGTTGATGTTGGTTCCTGTGGTGGTTGTGTAAGGAAGGAGAAACAGGTGCGACAGTGCATAACGATTTAGGTTCGGAATTTGGGTTTGATTTGTTGTGGTGAAGAGTTTCTTTTGAAGATTGGTTTCTTGGTTGATTCGTGGTGGCTTACGTAATTGTTAAACGACAAACTCACCATGATGGCGGTCTGAATATGATGCAATACCACGCGATGGCAGAAAGAAAACCAAGGTTTTTGATTTGAGAAAAATAGCAATGCATGGTGAGGCAATGATGTGAGCTTTATGATAGCTCATTCTATTTTTCTTAAGTAGACTCTATCCAATTAGCTATTTAGATACCGATTTCACATATGAGACTACTTTAAAAGTCTACAAAACTTCCATAATTACTTTGAATACAAAAACCAAAGAAAGTATTAAACTTAAAAATAATTATTAAATATTATATTTGTAAACATATTTACAAATAATTTACAAATATATTAACAAGTTAAGAATAATTTAAAAACATTAAATTTTATAAAAAATATAACTAACCTTAAAAATATTATATTAAAAAAATAACATTTGAAATTTTAAAATTATCAATTAATTGCAAAGACATAATAAAAAAATATGTTAACATTTTTATCATTAATAAAAAAATATTTTATTTTTAAAAAATTCGTTATATAAATTTATATTATTTTAATTATATCTTGACGAGTACATTAGGACACTCTTTAACATTTTTCTTGGAAATATATATAATGAATTGTTTTTCAGAGCACAATTTATTATATTTGCACTTTTAAAATTCATCACTTTTAAAGTGCATCATTTAGTTGTACTTCACTAATTTTCGTTGTTTTTAATTTCACTATCTTTGTTTTTTGACCCTGTTTTGTTGTCCTTCTCAGTCATATCTTCACATCAACAACACGTTTTGACTGTTTTATTGCATGTTATTTTTTGTCAGCAGATTTGGTTTGTCAATAATGTAGGCAACAATATAAGAATTATTTATTTATTTATAATTTTCTCTTTCAGTTATAACATATAAAATATTATAATGCAATAATTTAATAACATCACTCACGTTTAATTAAATTAATAAAGATAATAATTTTATAAGCATGTTTCTTAAGGGTGTTACTCCCTGCACCTCCCCATTTGCTTCCTCCACCTCCCCTTTTCTTTTTTACCCTTTACTTTATTTTTCTATTTTCTTTTTTACCCTTTACTTTATTTTTCTATTTCTATTTTATGTAAAAATCTACTTTTAAAGTTAAAATTTTATAAATTTTTATCGACTCCTCTCTCTACATAATCTTTTAAGTTCATCCTTTCATTCTTACTCATCAAAGCTTTAATCAAAAAGTGCGTAAATAAGCCGTCAGGTACATAACTCATAAAACTTTTTTGAACGCATATGAGAATCCGCATACGGATGTGAATATCCGTTTAAGGTAAAAATATATACCTTGACATCCGGTCACCTTAAACGGATGATGAGATCCGTTTTACCTTCCACTGATCTGAAAGCTTCTGTGATTTGTGCTAACTTGTTTCTCTAAATTATACTTTGCAGGAGTCGCTCATGGAGGTATTTTCACCGGGAAGTAAAAATCTTCAGACTTACATGATGAACAGGCTGTTGGTACACATGTGCCGTGAACTCCAAGCAGCAGAGAAGTGGCACTTGCCTCCTGATATCCGTGTTGATGAATTTCTCTCACAGTTTCCTTACCAATCGGAAGCATCATTTCTTAAGAAAATCAAGGAATATGCAAATTTACAGGTACAAGAGTGTCAGAACTTACTATTACAATATGAATGCTTAACAGAATTCTTTATGGCTTATTTGGTTTATTACAATATGTTCTATTTCTTTTTTTTTTCAGAGAGATATGTATAGAAACAGTAAAATAACAATTCTTTTCATTGTTTTCTGTACAGATTTTTGAAAACAAAAAATAAAGTAAAAACGGTGAAATTTTTTTGTTATTTACAAAAATAGGAAATGAAAAAAAAAAATCAGAAACTACGAGAAGCTTGCACTGATCTAAAAGCCTCTGGGGGCGAGTTGGGAGTATTTGCTACTGTTCCCATGGGAGGGTAACACCGTGGAAGCAAAAGATGGTGGCTTTAACAGGTTTTGAGACCTGTCACGTGCAAATCCAGAAGAAGGGCATAAAAGGGAGCCTTGAGTGAAACGTGAGACCGCAAGCTGAGGCATAGTTAGAAGAAGCAAAAAATTGTTTAGGGAGAAAGGAGAGACTACGAGGTGTATAAGAAGAAGATGAAGGGAAAATGGAAGTTGAAAAAATCGCCAGTTTGACGGATATTCTGAGGAGGCGAGGTAGGGACAACTTGTTAAGGAGTGGGGGTAAAAAAAGAAAAGAAAAGGTTATTTTTGTAATAAAAAAAAATTAAAAAAAAATTGGGGAGGTGGAAGAAGGAAACGGAGAGGTGGAGGGAATAACACTCTTTCTTAAAATATTATATTACACATACAATGAGTTTTTAATAACACCATATAGTCATGCTTAATTTACTTTATATTAAGTGACATTTTAATAGCATAATATTATACTACCAATTATGTTGGATTTTTCTTAATTATAATATATTTATATTGAATAACAATTTAATAGTAAAATAATAACAAAATCTAATATCAGTTTTAATATTCTAACATTCTAATACATGTTTTTGTATCTTCAATTCATGTTAATTTTGTTTATGGAATTGTGCATGACGAAATACCTTCGGAAACCTATTTTTTTGAAACACTCTGCATGGAATATACTCTGAGAAAAAAATTCGGAATACAAAAATAGGGAAAAAAACTTTTTTTTTTCTTTTCTTCGCATGCAGCGTCGTCCTCCTACTCCTCTTTCTCTGGAACGACAATGGCAGTGATGTGATGATGGAGGGTATATCAGTCTTCTCGTATTATTATAGTGTTGTAGTTAGTAATGGTAGGGACACAGAAGCAATAGCTGATAAGAAGTTGTAAAGAGAAAGCCCAGTCCAGCCCAACTCCTTTTTTCCTTCCCGCCATTGAGACTTTTGCTTCCATTAATTTCTCTTGCTTTTGTTGCATTGATCCTAAGGGGTGAGTTTTCTTCGCTCCCACTTCAGTTCCCTTGAATTCAATGAAATTGAGCTGAGTGACAGCATTAGCAATCCTTCGCATAGCATAGCAAGAATGAAACGGGGAAGAGGAGAGAGCATGGGAGAATCCAGTTCTAGGGTTTCTCCAACTCTTCAGCACCCAACAGCAGGCATCATCAAGCGACTTCGCCTCGAGAACTTCATGTGTCACACCAAACACGAGACTGAGTTCGGAAACCATGTCAATTTCATCACGGGCCAAAACGGAAGTCAGTTCCGTTTTTTTTAGTAGACATGTGTTATATTTTGTTATGAATTCAGGATTTAGTGTCATGTATAAAGGAAAAATATTTACTGTTTGTTTCGTTTGGGGTTTTAGGTGGTAAGAGTGCAATCCTAACTGCACTGTGTGTTGCATTTGGCTGTCGGGCCAAAGGAACTCAAAGAGCTTCCACTTTGAAGGATTTCATTAAAACTGGTGCCAGGTAAGTGTGCTATTTATTTTTTATCTCTTTGTGTGATGGCTTTTCATTACCTCCATTGTGGTATTTCTGGATGAGGAATTTGACTTTAGATGGATAACACCACTGGGGTTCCGAAGGAGTTTTCTACAAGGATATTATTCTTAGTAAGAGAATGGGTTGGGATAAAATATTCATCTTGGTAAAACTTTCCGAGAAAAAGAAAGAGAAACTATCGACGTGAATTGATTACAATTTGATGGTACATAAACTTGCCATTCGAATTGTGTGACTATAACTAACTCATAACTCCTGACTTTTCTCGTAACTTAATTCATCAATGCTGGTTTTAGTTAGTAAAATGGAAGGTAGGTTCTAGATTCTAAGTGCAGTGCATTGGTCTCCTATAGTTCAAAAGTCCTGCATGACCAAACACATTGAACTTAGACAGAAGAATTTAAAAACCTGAAGGAGAGAGAACCTTGGTGAACTGATAAACACACTGGGAAAAAGGCTGAAATATGTTAAACTTAAGTTGTTTGTTGAGAACTTTCTCATGAACATAAAAGAGACTCAACTCCATTTGTGTAGTGTGTGCACGCTGTACAGAATTGTGGACGATGGAACAATGCTCATGTTGTTGCACAATACTAGAGGAACAATGTTTTGGACTTCGAGTTCAGGGGGAAGGTTTGCACCTAGAGAAGTTCTTCCTTGGCATGAGCAAATTAGGCAGGCGGGGGGTTGGGAATGGTATCTGAGATGACTTTCCAATAGTGATGTTAATTTTGAAAAATCATTCTAAGGGGTTTATAAAGAGTTTAAAATATTTGTTGGAGGAATTTTTTGTTGTCAATTTTCTTGGAGATTAGATGTGAGAAGATCGTTGAAGCATCTGGTGAAGGAGTGATAATTAGATTTCAGAGCTGAGCCTTTGGTGGTCATTGTGGATCATGCCTAAGATCTTGCTACCAAGTCAAACTTTTAGAGAATGAGTGAAAAAGTGAAAGGTTTGTGATTCTAAGTTGAGTACACTGGTCTCTTATAATAGGGAGGACCCTGAATTGTTGAGACTCTTGCATCCAAACTAGATGATAAATGAATGGAGCTAAATTCTAAAGTGTGGTTTGAGTCTAGTGCTAATCAATATTTTTGTCTTTATAGTTTATTTGTAATTTTTAAATAATAAAATTTGTGAAGTGGTTTATAGTTATATTATGGGTGAATTAGCATACCTTGTTTTCTCTTCTTTTGTTCATACTGCTGATAGAATGGTTAGTGAACATACCCAATATAGTGTTTTCATGCAATTCTATTCTCTCTTTGTAGTAATGCTGTCATCCAAGTTGAAATTCAAAATGAAGGAGAGGATGCTTTCAAGCCTGAAATATATGGTCGTGTTATCAATTTAGAACGTCGGATATCTGAATCCGCAAGTTCTACTACATTAAAAGATCACCTAGGTGTGCTTCCCTGTGTTTCTTGTTTTTTCCAGTACTAAGCCTATTACTGCTATAATGTTTTAGTTTGCAACAGATTAATTTTCATGAGATTTAGGTCCCACTTGTTCTCTTATAATTTTTTTTGAGATACAGGGCCCATGTTTGTAAGTTTTCCTGATTTAATGCAAGCAGAAATTCCTTGTTTTAGGGGATTGCTTCTCATGATCATGGCCAGAAAACCATTTTTGTTTGCTTAGTTTCCTGATTTATTGGTATAATTTTAGGATACTAAAATTATATTTCTTCTTCTTGATTGATTAGAATTACACTTGCTTTATATTGAAAGAGATGAGTAAGAGAGATCCTAACCATCTGATTACAGAATAAATATAAGGATAAGACAGGAAAAAAATAAATGACAATAAAATAAAGTCTTATTTGAATAACCTTGTCATGATCTGATATCTAAATCTTTAGAATAAAGGAGAATGAAATACATTCGGATCTGAATGATCTTATTTTGATCTTGGCTGCCTACACCTTCCAGAATCCTTAATTGAACTTAAGTTTAACGTAACAGACACATAAAATGGTCATTCCCATCGTGTTAATTCATGGATGTCCAAGATGCCCCACTTGCTGGTAAAGAATTTAGGATTAGATCTGGAGAATCCTTGTGTAAGAATCATTGTCACTTGCTACGGAGTGGAAAAGAATGACGTACAAATTAGGCCTACATCCGCCCTCTCTTTTATAAAATATTTGTCAATTTCAATATGCTTTGTTTGATCATGTTGAATTGGGTTTAGGAAAGTGCTAATTGAAGCCTTGTTATCTCGGTAGGACTTCATGGGAGAGTCATACTAAGTTGTAATTAGATTCTTGAATAATAAAATTACCCAACCTTTTGGGCCATTGCCTTATATTCATGATTTCAACTACTTCTAGCCACAATGTTTTGTTTTTCTCATCTTTAAGTGACCAGATTTCCCCATGCAAATGTACTGTAGCTAAATGTTAACTTTCAGTCAGTAGTGGATCCAGTCCTGTCCATATTCTGTGAAAACTTAAAGTCCTTGTTGCCAAATTTTCTTGAAAAATAGTCTCTGCCTGGGAGGACCTTTTGAACACCACAGAAACCGGAAAACTGCCTCAAGATGTTCTTCATGTGGTGAGCGTATGAATTGACTCACCAAGCTTACTGTGAAGGCTATATTTGGTGAGATATGAGATAAATAAATCAATACTCTCATAATTATTATTTAGTTTCTAATGATAATTAACTGTGCCTTAAAGGGTGTTAATTTTCTGGCGGATAATTCTCAGTGAGACATTTTCTTTACAAATAATTTTTTTTAAATGATTGTTAATGATGCTTTGTTCACCATTATGTTGTATATCTGGGTTTGTTGACAGGAAGGAAAGTTGTTAGTCGAAAGGCTGAGCTTCAAGAAATAGTTGAACATTTTAATGTAGGCTTTCTCTCCTGCAGTACTTCAAATTTTAATGTTCTATCTTGTAATAATGTTGCATCCTTTGAACTTGTTCTTTTGCTTTGCTGAATTGTCGCAAGATGAATTTAAAAAAATTATTATTTACATGCTTGATTTCAATGTTATCTTACGATGGGGGGTGTCTGGGAATAACTAATGTATTTGAGTAGGTGGTGATTAGTAATCTATTTTTTTTATTCTTTTTGTTAGAGTTCCTATGTGGACTAATGACATGGGTAAAGTAGAGTATATAAGCAAGATGAAAATTTCAACTCTGAAGCTAATAACCAATAATAACATGTTTGGAGTTCCGTTTAAAAGTCCCAAATTACTTTTGAGTCAAAGTAACAAGAGACTGTCTTATTTTGAACCAATAGTTTGATTTGAATAATTCAGAATATTCTCTTGAACATGCATTAAATCTTCAGCAATGCCTTTATTTCCTTTTTGAGTATTTTTTTTTCTTGCAACTTTTCTTGAATCTCTTTATTTGCAGATCGATGTGGAGAATCCGTGTGTAATTATGACTCAAGACAAAAGCAGGGAATTTTTGCATTCTGGGAATAACAAAGATAAATTTAAGGTTAGCTCTTAGCGTTGGTGTTATTGTTTTAATAAACCTTACTAAAAGCGACACTGACACTTGATTAATCAGTTCTTTTACAAGGCCACACTTCTTCAGCAAGTCAATGATCTTCTTGAAAGCATTTTTAAGGAAATTACTATCGCATATGAAACAGTTAAAGAGTTAGAGGCTGCAATAAGGCCCATAGAGAATGAGCTTAATGAGCTTCAAGTTAAAATTAGAAACATGGAGCATGTTGAACAAATATCCATGCAGGTTCAGCAGTTAAAAAAGAAACTTGCATGGTCATGGGTTTATGATGTGGACAAGCAACTAGAGGAACAAAATATAAAGATTGAAAAGTTGAAGAATCGGATACCTACCTGCCAGGCTAAGATTGATCAACAACTGGTATGTTCGCCTATGTGCTTAGCACTCAGCAGTTTTCATTTTGTGAATACAATATGAACTAATCTTTACGGTTTGACCTCACAAAGCTGACTTGCAAGTTAAGATTTGCATCCATATATATATATATATATATATATATATATATATTATAATTTGACCTTATTCATAATTGATGTGGAATCTTCCACACATCTTCTGATACCAAGGACTAGACATTTTGAGTGTGGGAAGAAATATTTATGAGAGGTGCAATTGTGGGCAACTCGTAGAACTATCAAACCTTACTGTGTAAACTTTCATATCATTTTAGAAAGTGAATTTTAAGCTGAATTTAATCTTACAAAATTTATTTTCAATTTGAGACTTGCACTCACTTATAGGCTATATTTTGATTATTCCTTAGTTAATGTGAGATCTCCAATATTAACATAAAGCAAAGATGTTTACAGTAGAAAATAAAAGATAGGATTAGAATTTCATCAGCTGTTTGTTTATAATTCTCACTTTTTCCTTGAATAGCTAGTGCATTCTACAATTAAATTCTGAATGAGTACACAAAGGAAAATTATTTAATGCATTTCACATGGGATAAAATTTAACATAGATTTTGGTCTTGCTTAATGTGTGATTAGTCACAGTATAATAATTTTCTTGGTATGGATTTCCATTGATTCATGTGTTTGTTAGGACCTTTAATGGGGATATGGTAATTGGTCTGACTGCAGACCAGCGAGCATAAGCCCATGGTATGGATTTTCATTGATTCATGTGTTTGCTAGGACCTTTAATGGGGATATGGTAATTGGTCTGACTGCAGACCAGCGAGCATAAGCCCATGGTATGGATAGTCTACCTGCAAGAAAAAAAATGTTGCAGGGAAAGAATCTTTAGGTGGCAGAGAGAGAAAGGAGTAAGAGGAGTTTTGTTGTATGGGGATCGTTTAGGGAGAGTGGGTAGGAGGGTTATTTTCAGTTAGGGTCATAGAAATTTCTATTCAATAAAATAATTTAGCTCTGGACAGTGGGCATGTTCATTCCTCTGCATTTTTCTTCTATACCAAAAGTAATACATTGCTTATTTGCCATTGTTGATCAATTTTCCTGTTTTTTATTATTCTTGTTTGCATCCATGTTATAATGAAGAATTTCCAAAACAAAAAATTTTATGAATTTATAGTAGGTTTATCTAATGTCACTATCAAAATACATTGGGCTAACATAATTGTACTCTCAATAAGATGCTGAGGTGGTAAGATAGGATTGGCTAAAATGCAACGAAGCTTGTGACCAATTTTTTCTCCTTTCTGTTTGCATGACATACTTCTTGGAATCAAGTTGGTGAAATATGACTCATTCCTAAGTTAGCAACTAACTGAATGCTTGACAAACGAACTAATACATGAAATATAAAGGATATTATAATAAAATGAAAATGTAATGCAAACTCAAATGGGCATATTAACATAAAGTAAGTTTTCATATATGATATAATTTATCATATATTTTAAGTTAAAATGTTATTTGCTAAGGCTTGTACTCCGAATATGATATAATTTATGATTATTAACTTTTGTTGCCATCTTTACTGTTTCTTTTTTCTGTGTATATTTGATCTCTAATAGAGTAAGTTGGACTCTAATTTCTTTTGCAGCATTTGGTTGAAAAGTTGAAGGAAAGATGCTCCAAGAAGAGAGATGAAATTGCAAGAATGTTGGAAAAGACATCACAAGTTAAGCAAATGAAGGAAAATTTAAACCACTCTGTGTCCATGGTATGTCAGAAGTGGGTGGTCTTACTCCCAATTCCTCTTTTGCCAATTGCTTTGAACAATATGTGGGTGAAAATTTCATACTGCATTAATCCTTATTCAGCTATATGCTTGCTATTTTACTTGAATTATGTGATATGAAAGTTTCATAGTGCAATACTCCTTTTTTCAGCTATGTGCTTGTCATTTTACTTGAACTAGGTGATCTGGAAGACTTCCCCTTTTTCAACATGTTACGTTCTTATTTTTTCTGATGTAGTGATATCAGCTTCTTCCTGCCAGGAAATATTAACACTTAAACAAGGAAATATGCTTGTTTATTGCTGAATACTAAATATGCTTCCTTCTTGCTGAAAGAAACACTAGAATCACCCTAGAACAAAGGTATATGAGTATACCCCCAAAGGAGCTCCCCTCCTGCCTTTTACTCGTAAAAGGATCTACCTATATGAATTATGGTAAGACGGATAACAGAACAATAACAGAACCAACTAACATGTTACAACTTTGCCCCTTTGCTTTTCCGATGATGAACCTGCAGACCCTTTCCACTGATAGATAACTTGTACTCTGTTCTAATAGTATGACTATTTTTTATGCATCAATCATTTACATTCTTTATATTTTTATTAATCTTTCTTCATATTCTATCTTTTTCACATTCATCTTTCTCCTTGAAGACAAGAAAGACGCATTTTAACTCAAGGGAGACTGTAGATGATTATTTTATATTTCAATAATTATCTTGCGGTTAATTTTTATTACTCATACTTCATATTCTGTCTGTTGCAAATGCATCTTCCTCCATTAAGGCAAAAAAAGAGGCATTTGGACTTGAGCGAGACTGCAAAAGCAAAACTAGCAACATACAGAAGATGGTACGACAACTTAAAATGCTTGAGCAACAAGTACAGGATATTCACGAGCAGCATGCAAAAAATACTCAGGTTTTTCTTAGTTTTTCAATTTAAATTTGTTAAAGTGTCACCTAATCTCGCTTTTTCAGTGAAACACTTCGCTTTGTTCATTGGTTCCTTGAATTCTTTTTGACTGCTTTTTATTTAAATTTGAATATTGTACAAAGTTGTCGATGTTGTGGCAGTTGTCACTTCTCACCTGCTTGAATTGCTACTTCTTTGGGATGCGTTCATGCGATCCTCACCTTAGTACCTTGTAAGCAAGTTTTGGGGGTTGAGTTTAGGCTCTAAGCCCAAAATATAAGATGATATTAGAGTCTATTGTATGTCTATTGTTTGGTCACCTGCATTGCCATGTTCTTGTCCCATAGCCCTAGGTGTGAGAGTGTGTTGGAAAGTTGCTTTAGTCTTGCTCACCCTTAGCCTGCCTTAATTGTGGTTCCTGTGTGCTTTCTTCTTTGTAGGCGGAGGGGTTGGATAGGGGGAAAAACTGTGGTGTTTTTTGGTTGGCACTTTGTTATGGCTTATATATTTAATTATTGATTATTGACCCATGTCATATTCAATTTCAACTACCTACTTGTTAGTTGTTACTGTTTCACTTGCTTCTTTCTTTTTGGTATCATTTTCTTTAATGTTTGTCACTTTTCCTTTTGATTGTACCCTGGTTTTAACTTTTGATCTTCATGAATTTGAATGGTCCGCATCTGATAACAGTGCTATTTTTCTTATAAATAAGCTTCAGTTCCTATTATTTTTCATAATAATGTAGGCTGAAGAATCTAACATGGAGGAGAAACTGAAGGTGCTTAAAGATGAGGTTCATGCAGCTGAGTTAACCCTGAAGAGGTTGCGGTTTTACTTTTGTGGTTTCTCATATTTGTGTTTTCCTTGGGATTTAAAGTTCTTGTTCTCAAGTATCCTTTGTCATTTCAGATTGAAAGAAGAAGATGCTTCTTTAATGGAGAGTATGCGTAGGCAAAATGACGAAATCCAAAAGATAGGTGATAAGGTGTGCCTTTTGCTAATGCTTTTAAATTGTGATGGAATTCTTATTCTCTCTTTGGTTTCTTGTAAACAAATTTTCTTTTATGGTTTTTTATTTTCTAATTTCAATTAAATATTCAGAATTTTCACATGTTCTTTTCATTTTTTTTGTAACACTAAACTCTCTGTAATTTGTGCCTCTTAATGACCTTTTTTTGGATGGGTAGGGGATATATCTTTTTAAATCTTTCTTAGGAAGCTGATAAAAAGGTTACCGTTTCCTTAAAATAAAATAAATCAAACATGCTGTAAATCTAATTGTGAATTTGTCTGAAAGCTGCTACTTTTTCAGAATTTAATATATATATCCTTGGAAATTGTCTCCACTAAGTCTATCAAGAGTTTATATACGAGGATGGATGTCATGCATGACATATGTACTCATTTTTTAGAATAAGAAAGCTGATTCATTGTGTAAATTCTCTCGGATATTCTATTCTATCTCTCCTTCTCTAAATTTCAACACTTATATAGGAACACCCTTACTTCCTTGTGTCCTGATTCTTGCTTTTTAAAGGGCAAATTATACCATCTGATTCCCTAGATAACTATACTATTGAGATGCTTTACTAGAATAAGTATTGGACAAACTTCAGCTATACACCCTTAAGTGATTACTTTTTATATAGAAATTAAAAAAAAATGGTGTGATTGGAGGGTCTTTGCTGGTTTCTAAATTTAAGAAGCTCTGTCTGGACTCCAAACCTGCAGAAAATAATTAGAAATATGTTGTACAGAGAGGTTTCTAGAGTTGTTTGGACTGTACTTACAATAAATCCATCTGTATAATCTGAAGCTAGAGCTAAGACATATACTTTAGAATTGCATTAGCAACATATTGTGTGTAGTTGAAGAAATTCACCTCTGCTACCTAACAGTGTTGCTACTTGTATCCGATACAGCTTCAAATTTTTAATTTCTAATTCATATTTTTTTACTTATTACATGATGATGTTAAAGAGTACCTGATGCAGATTTTTTTTGTTTTGAGGCTCTTCTGTTCTTTGAAATTTGTTTATTACAACATTAACTATATCAGTGTAATTCATTGCTTTTAACAGATTCATGATCATGAAAAAAATCACCATGGTACCATGTCCCGAATCCGTGATCTTCAACAACATCAAAGCAATAAGGTATAACAAATATTGTATTTCTTTATCAAGATTAAAATGTTGCTTTTATTTTTCTTTTTTATGTATTTTGTTCATTTCTATAAAATCTAATAGACAATAAATTTTCATAAAATTCCTTGCTTTAATGTTGCTAAAAACTGTTTTTCATGACTATGACTATCTTTTTGGAAGCAGATTACTGTTTTCGGAGGAGCCAAAGTAATCTATTTGTTACAAATAATTGAGAGATACCACCAAAGGTTTAAAATGCCTCCAATTGGTCCAATTGGTGCCCATCTGGTATTATAATTTGTAATCCCTTTATCATATATTGCATATTACTCTCTTGGCTTATGCAGAGCTTTTTGGTTCAAGTGAAATGAAGTGTCTTTCTTTGGTTAGCTGTTGTCTTCTTCTAAGTGGAATAAATAAGTGAATACACTGATGGAATATCTATACTATTTTGTATACTATTATGTATAAAGGGAATTCACTGTTTTGGTGTACACATTTGTTTTCGAATTTTATCCTTTAATAAATAACTTTTTTAAAAATTAAAATAATTATCTTACCAATTTAGTAAACGGTTTTTTAAATTTAACTATTTTTTTTTTTAATTTGACCATTTTTTTAAAACAAAATAACTATTTATAATAAGAAGTTACTCACAAGATAAATATAAACTATCTATAATATAATTATGAAAAATATTTATATTTGTCTTTTTCTTATAATTTTATTATTTTTTATTATCATAAAAAAAATGTGAATACACATGCATGTAGCGCATGTGTTTTCACTAGTAACTATATAATTTTAATCTCATTTGTCAATAATTTTTCTCTGGCTTCTCATATTTGTGATAAGATGGTTTATTTGCTTCATTTTGTGTTCATGCACCTTGTTTTTTCTACGGGGTTTATAGGTATCCAGTTTGATATTTTTCTCTTTTCCTTGGTTTTTCTACAATTAAGATTTAGGGACTCCTGCTCTGTAATTCTGTTTTCTTTCCTTCTAAATTCTTAGAAATTCTCAGTTCTCTGGCTGTTAGTCAAACTTTACAAAGGTGTGACTCCATGCTTAATGCTTTCTATCCCGAGTTTTCTCATTGATGTAATGCAATTTTCAAGTTTGTTTCCTAGCTCTGTCAGTTAATAAATTGTGGTTTGTTGGTCACTTAATTGAAATACTAGATTGTATTACTTGACATTGCTTTCTATCCCGGGTTTTCTGATTGATGTAATGCTATTTTCAAGTTTATTTCCTAGCTTTGTCAATTAGTGAAATTGTGGTTGGTTGGTTGCTCACTTAATTGCCATACTAGATTGTTTTACTTGACATTGCTTTTTATGGTTTAAGAGAGTTGCTTAATGTTGATAAACGAGTGTTGCATGATAATTACTTATTCAAATTATTATTTTGTATTGTTTTTATGGTTTAACAGAAGCTTCTTCATGGTAATAAATGGGCACTAGCCCTTGAATATGCTATTGGGAGATTGCTCAATTCTTTTATAGTGACTAATCATGCGGATTGTCGTCTTTTAAAACAATGTGCGAAGGAAGCAAACTATGGTCACCTTCAAATTATTATTTATGATTTTTCAATCCCAAGGTAAATTGTTAGCTTCATATCTGTTTTGCCTGGCCTGTCTTCGTTTGTGTTTTATATTTTTGGTTGTGGTCATGTTCTTTTACTTTCTGGTGTACAGGTTGAAGATACCACAACATATGCTTCCTGATACAGAACATCCATCAATTCTTTCTGTCTTACACTGCGATAATCACACTGTGATTAATGTCTTAGTGGATCAGGTAATTGGCTAATATTTGCTTCCTGAAAATAATGTCCCATCTCAATGAATTTTTGATTGCTTATTTAAAGGAAATCACAGCTCATTTGGTTTATATTTTCCTTATTTTGTTGTTTCCCATTCTTTCCTAAATGTTGTTCTGGGATTGGGTGGATATCTTATCCTTGTTTTAATTCTTTTCTGTTATAAACTCTTGTATCTGAAGTTATCTTTTTTCTGAGCTCTGCGTCAATCTAGTACAAAATTAATTATTCTTGCAAATTAATCGTATCCTCAGTATAATCAGTTTTTTTTTTTTGTGGAATTCTTTCTTTTGCATGTTCGGAGTGTTGGGTTTTCCCTTTTGTTATTGGCCGGTGTTTGTTGACTAGCTTTACTATATGTGAGAGATGAAAAAGAAACCAAATTCTTGTAGCCATTATGGCTCTCTTTGGTTTATGTGTGGGCAATATGCAATTCGCAAATCTTTAAAAGTGATTTCTTTTGATGAGCAGTTGCTTCATAACTTTATACCTGTTGGCTTCTCCTTGGTGTAAAGGATAGTGCTTTTATTGATTTCTTTTAAAGAAGTGTTTCATATTGGGTAGCTATGATAGTTGTTGAAAGACAGAAAAATAGATGCGTGGATTTAAAAATTGTGTATATGGACTGCGGTCCGTTTTATATTAGTTGACTTCAATAAATACAAATAGTTATAAGATATTTTATTCCTATATACATGATATGGCATACCTAATCATATTCTAATACTGTTCGATCTCCCTGTGATTATAAAGATTCTAATATAAGGAAACAAATTATAAAATGTTAAAGAAAAATACATCTTAAGATTTTATCTATAATACCCAAGTCTGTATCATTTTTATTATTTTTCTTTTGGATTGAATATATTCCACTAAAGAATAGTGTCCTTAATACAGTGAAAGTTTTATGACGTGGTATGAAGAAAAAAGAACTTAAACAATGATGGAATGGAGCACGGCTCCTAGCTGTATGAAAACTGAAAGATAATACTAAGTATGATAACTGTCACTGCCACTGATAGAACCAACTCCTCTCTTCACCCTGAAACCGCCTTGTACCTTCTCAATTATTTTTTCTCTTCCCCTTAATATGTTTAACTTTAAGAATTTCTAATATGTTTATTGCTTCTCTAGGGAAATGTTGAGAGGCAAGTGCTAGTCAAGGATTATGAAGTTGGCAAAGTGGTTGCCTTTGAGCGAAGGATCCAAAATTTGAAGGAGGTCTACACAGCAAATGGATGTAGAATGTAAGTCACTATTAATTGACATTGCAATTCACGTGTCCTGCATGTACAACTTCTTGTGTAAATAGATACTGTTATTTACTAGCAATTCATATTTATACAACACATTTGAGTGAAATGACGGGGTATATGTATGTCATGTTAAGTGACCCTTTCAGTGAATCTAGGATAGGCTGTATCATTTTACAAAGTAGTTTAGACATAACTCAACTTTACAAAACTAACCTGGGGTGAGGATTTCTCACTTATATGCTGTACTTTGTCACTATTTCTTGCCAATGTGGAACTTGAGTGTTTCCCAATGTGAACTCAGTCTTTGACATGAGAGTTCTTGATCTGCCACGCTCCTCTCTTTAGTGCTTGGGGTTCCTTTTCCAATCTTTTTACCCTATACTCCTTTATATGAAAAAGACAAGATTATTTATCTTGGATATTATAGAGCTTCTGTTTTTCTTGTAAAGTGTGATCAGTCAGTGTACCTTGACAATGTCTTAGAACCTCAATGAGAAAAGTGTTTTGGGATTTGGTCCCTGTTGGAGCCATGCTCCTAATATTTATCTGTGATGATAGAGTCCTATTTATTCCAACCAAATGCATCAGCTCGCATCGAAGTTTCAACCCTTGTTGATAATTCAGTACAGACGTTTAAGTATGTAGCAGTATGGTTCAAAGCTTCAGACTGATGGAAATTTCTTATGTATGCATTCATCTTCAAGCCATGGCCCACAAGTTGGAACCGGGTTTCCTAATCAAAGTTCTTTTTAGGTTTTCTCGAGGTCCAGTGCAGACTGTTCTTCAACCAAATAAGAGGCAAAGAACTGGTCGTCTTTGTGGTTCTTTTGAAGATGAGATTGAGAAACTTCATGCTGAAGCATCTGATGAACAAAGGATTGCCAATGACCTTAAAAAGAATAAGAGAGAGGCAGAAGTCAAGCTTGAGGAACTTGACAAATATATGAGATCTATTAAGGTAAACTTTTGTATAGATAATATTTGTTTTCAAAAACCCATTTTTTATTGCAATGTCATATTACTTGAAGGAAAGAAGGAAAAACTTTTATTTATCGCCACTGGATAAGCCTCTGCTTCATGCTTAAATAAATTCCTGAGAACTAATTCCAATGGTAAGCTACAACCATTACTGCTACGGGGCCTCAAAAAGAACATATCTTGGGAGGAGGACTTTAAATCTTCCTTATCTAAAATTCTATGTCCTCTAAAATGTGAATAATATTTTAAAAAAAAATACTAAAATGGATAATCATGTTTTATGCTTGAAGAAAAGAATCATTAACTTTCATTATTGCCTTTTAACACATGTAGTAATGTATGCTTCATGTGATACTTTTTTTTTTTCTGGTTTTTTTTTTTTTTATTTGTAGAGACAATGTGTAAATGCAAGTAAAAGTTTTACTTCTAAGAAGCTAGCTTTGGAGGAAGAAATGCATCTGCACACCGCTGAAAATAATGCAACGCCTTTGTCCTCTGTTGATGAGCTTGTTGAAGAAATTTCAGTTTGTTCTCTATCATCCATTTCATTCTTGAACTAAACATTTTACTTGTTCTGAGCAGTAGTGTTAATAAATTTTGTGAATGCACAAACATGCAGTGAAAACTACTGTCTTTTTTCCTTTTCATACTTTTTTTGGTTGGGTGGGGGATGAGGGAGGCAACTTTAAGGAGGTCGTGTCCTTTGCCCTACACCTCCTGCTACCAGTAGGTGACAACAAGAACAGAGGGCCAGAGAGAGTTGAAACCCCAGGGCAACCTGATGTCAAGTCATTTGCTAATATAAGCTAAGAATCAAGTTTTATATTGGAAAGCGACTTATAATTGAATCCATTAAATGTTGAAAAAATGAATAGTGTTGTAAATTTTATCAAAGACTAGTAAGGCTGACTGATTCAGGTTGATTAGAGACACAATAGGGTGCAGTCTAATGCTAATCTGAATTAAGGGATGTTTTGTAAATAGTTGAGTTAGTTTCATCAGTGGTTATGTTAATTATGTAGTCAGTCGGCTGTTTTCTAACTTCTTATAATGTACAAAATAAATTTAAAAACAGAGATGTTGTATATGTGATTAACACTTGCTAGAAATAAAATGTTATATCCCTTATCCCTTGTTCTCTCTCCGTCCGCATTTTCTTTTATATTTTCTTTACGTGTGCTAACATTTGTGACAAAGGGTTAATAATAGTCATGAAGTCAAGTTATCAATTTGGTAATATGGAGAGACATAAAAACCAAATAATTTGCTAAGGTGATTTTTGTTACTAAATTTAAATGATGTTTTATTCTTATTAAACACTAGGAGATCCAGAAAAAAATAGAAGAAGAACAAGTTTTGCTAGAGGGCCTTCAGAAAAAGGGGCTTGAAGCAGCAGGAAAAGCAGATGATCTTAAAGTAGAATTCGACAAACTTTGTGGTATGATATAATACGAGTTATTTGTTTTATGTCAGTGAAATCATCTGCACTTGTAGAAATGTTATGTGATGCATATTCTATTTGGTGCCATAAAATGTAGAATCAGCGAATGGTGAAATTGCTGCCCTGGAGAAAGCTGAGAGTGAACTTGTAGAAATTGAAAAAGAAATGGGTTCAGCAAATAAGGTTTTTATTTTTTATTTTTTAATATATATATATATATATATATATATATATATGTTAACCGAATACCTGAAAATATCTTCTATCCATTTATTTTTTTTCAATTGTGTTGGCTTTTTTTTTTTTCTTGAAAACATTTTACAGGCAAAGGATCATTATGAGGGTGTCATGAAAAACAAGGTCCTAATTGATATTGAGGAGGCAGAGGACCACTATCAGGAGCTTACAAAGAAGCGCAAGGTGCATTTTGGTTAAGATTAGTGATGTAAATGTTTTAGACCGAACTATCATTTATGCTTATCACTTTTTCTATTAGATGTGAAAGCAAGTATGTGGTAAATGAACTGGACCACAAGTTTATAGCATGTTAAAACTAAAAGGTTTCTCTTGAGATACGTGGAGATACTATTAATTATTGATGTTCAGATATTGTAGGGATACAATGAGTTATTATTAATTATTGTATGTATTTCAATAATTTATTTCTAGAGTGGTGGAGTCCTATATAATGTAACCTCTTGTGCAATCTACATTAAGAATCTCAATAAGAATTACTTTCCTATTTTAATTTTTTTTCTAACTTATTTCAAGTGTTTTAAATTAAGAAATCAATTACTTACAGTTTTTCCACTATATAAATTTGACATGTAGAAATTAACTAATGGTTATGCAGGATTGCATTCTGCTTTTTTTTTTCTTGGTTTGATAGCATCTTATCTAGGAAATATTTGAACATCAAAAACCTGAAGATCCACTAGTCTTTGTGTTTACTTGATATTGCATGAGTCATGAAAAATGACTCTCCCTAGCTAACCCAGATTGACAGCTATGTAATCCTAAAGTATGAAATTATTATAATTGCCCAAATTAGCTACAAAAACCAAAGTGACAACAAATCCCAATTAATATAGATATCGTTTTATTCCTCATGCTATAATGCAAGCCATATTCTTATTCTTATGCCATAGTCCATCAGAAGATCAATGTTCTTCCTGTAGCAACAGAGCACAAGGGAAGTGTTAGGGAAAAATATTGTGTAAGCTCAGAAGAGGAAGGCATTCCCATTACATATTGGGCAAGAAAGGATCCTTGAGAAGCCAAATGAATCAAAACCTTTTTGGAAGATAAAGAAACAAATCTGCCCCATGTTAGTTGTGTAGGGAGAAATATGGCATGCATTTAGGCAGTTTGCTTCTGCCAGATGCTCAAAACTTCCATAAGAAGTGCACTACCCTACAGAACTTAAACATTCTTTTCAAACGTCTCCTAATAGAGAAAAAAAGCAAGCATCTTAGACATATATTCAGCTATCTCCAATCTGCACTAGAACTTGCTTTTTGTAATATCCTTTAGATTCTCTTTTCTGTTCAGTATCTTTAGACCCTGGATTTTATGGAATGATCTTGTTTGTCAGTCTAATTGGTGTGACATTTTTAATGCTACATTTCTTTATACTTTATATTTTTGTCATATACACTTCCCCCTGTTTCCTTGAAATTCATTAGTACTAGTAAAAAAACCAAGATTATGTGATGAATGGAAAGATCATCTTGCTTATTGTTTTGAGTGCTGTGTGTGTGAAAGCATCTGCCGTTAACTTCACTAATCCTATGTGTTATGGGATTTACTCGTATTATGAGATAACTTGGTAATGTAAATCATAAAAGATATATTAGCATCTATATCTTGCTGATACCAACCTTGGTTTAAACTGCAGGAAAGTGTTGAAAAGGCTTCCATAATATGCTCTCAGAATGAACTTGATTCATTAGGAGGTTGTGATGGCAATACCCCAGAGCAAATCAGTGCTCAATTAGGAAGACTTAATCAGACACTTATGCGCGAGAGTCAAAGGTTTCACATTATAATATTGATTTATATTGTCAGTTTGCTATGCTCGAGCTGGACTTCTGTTTGTATGTGTCTGTATTATGATTTTCTTTCATTTTGGTTTCACTATATAGGTACTCGGAATCAATCGATGATCTTAGGATGCTGTATAAGAAAAAAGAGCGTAAGATTGCGAAAAGGCAGCAAGTTTACAGAACCCTTCAACAGAAATTGGATGTATGTATTTTTTGGTTTTACTTATTCTATTGATAAATGCAATTTTGTCGGTATTGTTAGATATAAAGCCATCTTGTTGGTATTCACCCAAAAGATTTATCTTTTGTATTAGTTGGTCTTTTTGATATCCCACTCTTCTACTAATTCTTCTACTAAATAACTTAAGTTCTGGCACAAAAAGGATGGGCATGGCCATCTAAATGAAGTAGTTTTCAGCACAAGGATGGGCCTGGCCACCTGGCATTGTCCACATGATTGGACCCAGATTTATGAATACAACAACTTGGAGATAAAAACACTGAATGAGCTAAAACAGATCCCTCTTATAGGACAATTATTGGGAAGCAATGATTGAATATGAACAATGGTTGGAGCACAGCTCCTTGCAGAAACGGAAAGTAAGAAATATAGACTATTGAATTGCCCCTCCCCCCAACACCCCATTTTCTTGAGGAAGACCCTTTTCTTCACTCTACAGGCCATCCAAATTATTCTTCGAAGAATGATGACCCATCAGTTACCTCTGAGATACCCATCTCTCTTGTCTTGCCAAATGATTCCTGTATCCTCTTGTCCAAACCCCTTCTTCCAGCTGTCCATTATATCTTGCCCCTTTTCTCTTCTAATTTCCTCAGCTGCTGCGTTACATTTTTTTCTTTTATACAACAACATTCTTGCATTTTAGGCCCATTCCCCTTTTATTCCTTCCACCCGTCTCTTCCCTTTCTTTGAAATTGGGCATATACATCAAACCCTGATGCCTCTAGCATCAAGTGTTTTAAGTATAAAACCACTGACATGCTTTCATCCAAAAGTTTAAGTTTAGTTGGTTGATGACGGATGTATTAATATTCTACGTAGTTTTATCTTTCTTCGGCTTCTATGCTATGATATAAAAATTAATATTTTTGAGGGAGAGTGAACGTGAAACTAAGAATCCTGATTTAAGGGAAGAGCAATCAAGAAACTGATTCTCCCGATTCTTTTGAGTCAATTGGGACTTAAGTTGTCATTCCTTTGTTTTTTAACTGCAACCATGATATATTAATTTCCTTCTTTTTTTTTCTAACTGCACTTATGACAGCAAGATTATAGCCTCTAAATAATATAAATTAGTGTCCTTATATAGTTATATACTTTTAGTCCACCTTCTTATTATCAGAAAACAGCTTTTAGTTTTTTAATCTCCTTTTACAAGGGTGACCAGAATTCTTTTACTTGTTCATTCTTCATTTGATGCAGACAATTCATGACGTGACGTTCTTGTTTAATGCTTTTTAGGGAGTAAACTTTTGTATATTGTTGCAGGCTTGCCGGAGAGCCTTGGAGTTACGTACGAGAAAGTTTCAGAGAAATGCAACATATCTGAAGCACCAACTTTCTTGGAAGTATGCCTTTCACCATATATTATCTTTGTTGTTACGGTGATCCATTGTCACAAGTATTTGTTTTTTCCCTTTTAACCTTGACTTCTTTAAATCATCCACAGATTTAATGACCATTTGAGAAAGAAGGGGATTAGTGGACTTATCAAAGTTAATTATGAACAGAAAACCTTAATGATTGAGGTAAAATTACTTTCTTAGTGATATATATTTCTCTGCAGTATCCTTTACCCTCCCTTTTCAAATAAGCAATATTTTTATAGTTATTAATTTTTCTGTGAGGTAAACAAATATTAATTTGTGTCATGTCAACCTTTAGTTTGTACCTGGTGAAATGTGTTTCTTGAACTTCAGTGCACGTGATCTAAATTTGTTTCTTTTGTTTATTTTAATTTATTTATTTGTTTTGTTATTAATAGGTACAAATGCCACAAGATGCATCAAACAAAGCTGTTCGAGATACTAGGGGGCTTTCAGGTTCGATATAGGATAGGATGAATATGCTGTGTCATCATAGGATGAAATATATATATATATATATATATATATATATATATATATATATATATATATATATATATATATGTATATGTATGTATGTATAGTAGTATTTTGACCCATGTGACTAACAGGTTTATTGAAATAAAAATTTATAAAATATTTATAAGAATATTATATATACAAAATAAAAAAAATTATGATAAATTTGTTTGTTATAATATAAATTGTTTTTAAATATTGTTGTCTATAATGATTTAATATAAAGAAATATCTTGAGTTTAGAACAAATTGAATAATAAAGTATATGTGTGTCAAAAAGTATTGTTTGCAAGAATGATTGTGTCTTTGGGATATAAACAATTGTAATAATTGAATGACCTTAATTATTATCCTTTTAATTCTTTTTCAATAGAAAAAGAAAAAAAATCAACTTAATTGCCATCGAATAGATGATATACACACTTTTTGAAGTTGTTATTGACATTTATAATTTAAAATCTTTCCACTTAATGAATTTAGTTTCACTGGATCAATTAGAACCACTTAATATTGAGGGATAAAATATATTTGTTCATTTTTTGTCATCTAATTTCAAAGGAGATGAACAAGGGAACCAGCTATGTATTGATGTTGAAACTTTAGGGTTTAGCCCAAGAAAAGGGAAAAGAAAGAGTGAAGTGTAACAACAAAATAGATATTAAGATGTTTCTATCAAATACTATTACCATTACCATTATCGAATTCGGGTGTTTATATGGATCTGATTCATTGCTAATACTACTTGTTAACTACTAGTAAAACTTGTTATCCTAATATCTTCTAATAAATTGCATAATTTTATATCTTTTATGCCAAGGGGAAATTATAGTCTTTGCATTTGGTTTTGGGCTTAACTCTAAAAAATTGTGGTTTGCCCTCACTTCTTAGCTCTTCTTTAGCTTTAGCTCTTGTCAAGCTTCGACTTGAGTTTTTTCCCTATACGTCCTCACAGCCAACACTATTGGGTTTAGTGTTTGTATAAAATGGGTGACCCAATAACAGATTCAAGACAGACTTTTCTTCAGAGTTTGAGTCTTATTCAACCTTATAAAATTACCTTGTGAAGTGAGAATTTCCCACTTATATTCACTACTTTAGTCTTATTTTAACCAATGTAATGTAAATAAATTATCTGTTTACATTATTGGTACAAGTTATGGTGCTAACCTGGTTGATGCAATAGCATTAAAAAAAAGTTATCTGTTTACACATGCATAGGTTTGTTCTTGTACACGAATTAGTCTTCCATTCCACTATTGATTTTTGATATAACTGTTGGGAAATTTATTAAACACGTCATTTTATTTTACTTAAATGTTGTATGTGTATATTTATTTATATATTTTTTGATAATTAGGTGGGGAGCGTTCTTTTTCAACATTGTGCTTTGCGTTGGCGCTTCATGAAATGACAGAGGCCCCTTTTAGAGCAATGGATGAATTTGATGTCTTCATGGTATAATTGGTTGTTGCTACTGATCTAGGATAATTACTTTTTACCTTCATATAGTTTAAATAATAGTGCTATATTTTTGTTGCTTCCTTGGCCATCTTTAGATATGTGTAGTTGTTTGACAATTTGCATCTCTTTTGTAATATAGCACTGCTATGCCGATGATGTCCAAAGTCCTGAGAATGGCCTATAATATTTTAATTGTAAGGGTACTTTATGGAAGGTGACTGTGGGTAAAAGTAGGCATCTTGTAGAAAATCCTTTCAAAGTTGGCTATTATCATGTCTCACTTGTCCCTTCTCACCTTGCCACTATAGCATGACCCTGTGACCCGTTCTCATTGTTCTTTTCTTAGTCGATGTTCTCTGTTTATTGTAATGCTTTTGGGCATCGGTCTCCTAAAAATCCAAACCCATTGACTCCTCTTTGTTTTTCTTTCCATGTCTTATATTATTCACGGCATTCTTTGTTTCTATTTACTTGTATGCCTCCTTAGTACCAAAATTTTGAACTTTTTATTGTTGTCGAGGAACACAGATTTTTTAGTATTATTTTTTAATCTATGAGCAGTTAAGCTATACAAAGATTGTACTCAGCATTTAAATATATAAGCTATGCACTATACTGCTATAGTGTTTGAGGTTAGCTACCATACCTGATTGATAAATATGCTTTATACTTTGTTTTGCATAAAACATAGAAATCTGTTTTTAAGTTTCCTAAGGTGGAATTTGTATTTAATCTTCAGGATGCAGTAAGCCGAAAAATCAGCTTGGACACTCTTGTTGATTTTGCGGAGGCACATGGATCACAGTGGATATTCATCACTCCGCATGATACTAGGTATTTGTTTCAACAATCAGCTTGCAAGAACTGCACTATACTAATGTATAAATATAGGTTTTATGAACTCACAAGTATACCCAAAGAAAAGAAAATCTTTTACTGATGACTGTAAACCGTAAAATATTTGGAATTTGTGTAAAATAGATGAACACTCCAGGTTCCCAATCTTGATTATATCATTATTGTCTAATGTGCAGCATGGTGAGGGCTGGGGACAGGATAAAAAAGATGCAGATGGCTGCTCCTCGTTCTTGATCGTTTGTAATTTGCTTTTTGGTAGCTGGAAACCCTATGATGTGCTTTTTTGTGTTTAATCATGTTCAATATCTGATAATTATCTGCTTTAAATTTTATTTATGGGGTTTGAGGGGCAAGTTTAGCCAAGATCTATACATTTTCAGTTCAATATTTTATTTATGTCACGTAAATAAATAGATAAGATTAGGTCTGAATTCTTCCTTAAAATTGTATTATTCCAGGTAAGTGCCTCGCTTTGATTGGTGGATAAATAACACTTGTAAATTTGCGTTTCAAATGTGAAACTCTTGCGTATTTAAACAACAATAGACTGTTTAGAATTCATGAAAGCAAGGAAACACTAATACTGTTCGAGACAAGTTCTTTGTAAAAAGTAATTTATTTTATTATTTAAGCGATATTATTAGCTTCCAAAATGAAATTTTTTGATAAGGATTTAGTCAGTGATTTGGAGTTAGGACCACTTAATGATGTGGTCAAATCATTGAATCAATGCATCACTTATTGAACCGATATGAAAACAATTAAAATGCTTTAAGTATATATAAATCATATATAAAATTGCATATAAATGTTTTTTATTAGAAAACGTATAGTAAGATTCATATTGTTGAGTGAGGGAGTCAATCAGATTCATAATATGATGTTTAAAACAATAAATTCTATAGACATTTTGCAGCTTTCATGCATATGTTTCTTCCATAATTTTAATTTTTATATGAAATATCTATATCTTCATCACTGATTAATTTCTGCAAAAAATGTTATTGGTTAATTTAAAGTTTTATTTAAGTTTATCATAAATTTTTGATCTTGAAGTGAGATGTACATTTTCTTATTCTTTGACATTAAATGAATAAAAAATAAATAATTTGTTTTATTATTATTATTATTATTAAAAATAGCACAGTTAATAAAAACAAGAAGCTGAAATGTAACAAAAAGAGTGTAAGATAAGATGTGGTTAATGTAGAAGAAGTAACAGTTAGTTGTAAACTGAAGAAGGCCTTATTCTGTGATGTGACCCATTCAATTGAATCCCAAATTTAAAAGCCGTTAGAAGAAGACAAAAAGTAGCACTCTTCTCTTCACTTTACACATTTTCATTCCTTCTTTCAAATTTACGCAACCACAACATCTTCGTTACCGTTGTGATCAACCCAGAACGATGTCGTTTCGGTCGGAGAATCAGAACCCAAACCCTACAACTCCCACTCCGCCATTGAAGAAGCGTTGGTCAGACTTATGGACCAAATCCAAACCCATAAACCAAATGGTCATGGCAATGAAGCTTCGCTCTCTCTCTCCTCGCCGCGCAGCCAAAGCCGACGCCACTCTCTCTCCTTTCCCCGCCGTCGCCATCGCCGACCGAACCCTTCTCCTCTCCGACCAGATTCTCCTCAAAATCCTCGCACTCGTCTCCGACTCCCCCGCTCAGCGAAACTCCAACTCTCTTGTCTGCAAGCGCTGGCTCAATCTCCAAGGCCGTCTCCTCCGCTCCCTCACAATCTCCGACTGGAACTTCCTCCTCTCCGGCAGACTCATCCACCGCTTCCCCAATCTCAACCACGTCGACTTGCTCTCCGCCGCCTTCATTTCACCTCGTAATTCCGCCATTCTCCTCAGCCACCGCGTCCTCTCCGTGCACCTCCATTCCGACCTCGCCCCCAATTGGTGCTTCTGCGAGGAAAACATGCTCCCCGTCGAAGTCATCGACAACGGACTCGCCACCCTCGCCGCCGGCTGCCCCAACTTGCGCCGCCTCCACGTCATCGGCGCCAGCGAGATGGGGCTGCTGAGCGTCGCGGAGGAGTGTCCCACTCTGCAGGAACTCGAACTGCAGTGCTGCAGCGACAACGTTCTGCGCGGGATTGCTGCATGTGCGAATCTTCAGATTCTGAAGCTCGTTGGGCATGTTGATGGGCTCTACAGTTCGGTGGTTTCTGATATTGGTTTGACAATTCTGGCGCAGGGGTGCAAGAGGCTGGTGAGGTTGGAGCTTTGTGGGTGCGAAGGGAGTTTTGATGGGATTAAGGCCATTGGGAAGTGTTGTTTAATGTTGGAGGAGTTGACGTTTTCTGATCATAAGATGGATGATGGATGGCTTGCTGCTATCCCCTTTTGTGAGAATTTAAAGACTTTGAGGTTTCAGTCTTGTAAGAGGATTGATTCCAATCCTGGAATGGAGGAGTATTTGGGTTCTTGCTCTGCTCTTGAAAGGTTGCATTTGCAGAAATGTCAGCTTCGGGATAAGAAGAGCGTTTCGGCTCTGTTTTCTGTGTGCAGGGCTGTCAGGGAGATTGTTCTTCAGGACTGTTGGGGATTGGATAATAGCATCTTCTCATTTGCAATGATGTGCAGGTAATGTCCATTTTCTCTTCTACATATAACTTGCTATGGATAAGGTTTGCATAAAATTCTTAACAAGAACTTACCAGAGATGAAAATGAGGAGGGAGATGGTACATGTAATTTGTACTTCTTCCTTCTCCTGTTTTCGGATACAATGCATATTGGATTTGAACTCTCGTCTTCCAAACAGGGCATCTTGGTTTTGTGAAATGCAAATAACTTTTGGATTCAGTGTTATTGGAGTGGTTCTGTTCTGCTGTCTCATCGTGGAATGTTCTTTCCACTCCTTCAATTCTGGATTTTACTAACATATATGAAAACTCGTGTGAAACTAAGAAACTGAACCTATAACTTATTTGAAATCACAGTTCTGTTTTCTCTTACATATTGCTTTGCTGTTGTTATTTCTTCAGGCGGGTAAAGTTGTTTTACTTGGAAGGGTGCTCATTATTAACGACAGAAGGTTTGGAGCACGTAATTCATTCATGGAAGGAGCTTCAGAGCCTTAGAGTAGTGTCATGTAAGAATATAAAGGAGTGCGAGATCTCTACTGCGCTGGCAACCCTGTTTACCAGTCTCAAGGAGTTGAGATGGAGCCCTGATACCAAATCACTTCTTCAATCCAGTGTTACAGGGATAACCATGGCAAAAAAAGGTGGTAAATTTTTCAAAAGGGCTCGATGACTGAATCTTGAATCTAGGCCATTATATTAGAATCATATTATTTTCACTAACACTAGTGAAAATTGTACCAAATTATGTGTATTCACTTCTATAACAGTTAACTTAGATGTTGACAGTGCAAATTTGTTCCTTTCTTTGTTGTTTTCCACTATTCCAAGAAAGAAAGGGTGTAATGTAGTAATAATAATTAATAACGTCTTCTTTTTCTCTTTGACCATGGTACCGTTATCTGTGGGCCTTAGCACTAAATCCCGTTAAACATTTTTCTTAGGATTGTTCACATGTCAATATCGTGGAACAGTTAAAGTTGTTAATGAATGTAGTTTAGTTTGGATGTCTTTATTTCTTCATACCATTTTCTGCACAGCCCAGCCTGTCCAAATACAATTCATTACATTGTCTGTTTTTCATTTTTTCTTAAAAAATAACTCAGCATTTCTTTTCATAAATCTCAGTAGAGAAATTAATACAGAATTTTTCGATTTTTAATGTTAAAAATTATGTAATAGACAGAAACTGTTCATACTGATTAGTTTCTTGCAAGCACAGTGAACCCAGCCCACAATAACAAATGAAACAATCAATTTGATCAATTGGCTTTGGTATGGGAATGGTAACTCAATATTGAACCTATAAATTATTTGAATATATATACATAAATATCATTATCAATAATATGTATTTAAGTAATCTTTTAATACCAAATGGAGGTATTAAATTAATTTAATCTCAACTACACTAAAATTAATACACTGTTGATGAGTACACGTGGCACAACATGGACTAAGGTGTTAGCAGTTGAGGATAAAGAGAACTCCACAAAATTAAGATATTGCAATATCATGAAACATCTTCGCGACAATTAGAAAAGTTTGTTGTGATATTGCTCTGTTTTTTTTCTTCTTAACTGAATTTTATAAAAATAAGTACTTTATTTTTGTTTCTTTAAGATAAATATGTTTATTATTAAAAAAAAAACGGAGTTAATTTAATTTAATATTTTGATTCGATTGTGAAAGTGTAAGAGAATATAGGAGAAAAAGTTGATTGCTTTGGAAGCGAAAGGTTGATATCGATCTTTGTAGTGTGTATCGATGAAGAAGGAGAAAGAAAAGGAAGTGGTTGTGGGTTCACCTGCGAGTGGCGAAGACATCGACGATAAGCAACGGCCAGCCTTTCCCTCCGCCAGATTCTCTACCCGCAACGCTTCCTCCAAATACGATTTCGTCAAGGTCTCGCTTTCAATTTCACCATCTTTCTCTCTTTTCCTTTCTCTTCCTTTCTTTATTTGTATTCTGCTCACATTTAGGTCAAGGTGTGGTTGGGTGATAATGCGGATCACTACTACGTTCTCTCCAGATTTTTGCTCAGCAGGATGCTCACGGTTACCAAGGTAATTCGATCACCACTGTTTCTCTTTCATTCATTTATTTATTTATGTTTCTTTTTGTTTAAGTTACTTTAGGGATTGTTTGGATATTTTATGTTTTGATTTCTATGAATTGGAGTTGAGTTTGCCAAATAGTCTATTACTTGCTTCTTTATTTCAGATTCCAAACCATGTAGCTATCAAAATTGCCCTCGAGCTGAAGAAGCTGCTCATAGACAACAGCCTTCTAGATGTGTACGCTGTTTCGTATCCCTTACTTTCCCATTTTTCAGCTGTTGTTTTTCTTTATTTTTGTTCCTTCCTTTTTTTCTCTCCACCTGAATTTTGATAGAATTAGTTCTTTTGAAAAACAATTCACTGCTTCTTTGCTGCAGCTCTCAATCTGATTTGGAGGTTAACCTATTTAAGGTACTGGTTAAACTTTCATCTTTCAGTTTTCATGTTTCAATTGAACTCATGTCAACAGTAGAATTTTGTGGACAGGACAATTACTATTTGAAGAGTAAAGTGGTGTACTTATATTTTCATGACACATGCCTTCTATTTCCCTGGATATTTTCACTTTAGATATTTATTTATACAGGAAAGTGGTATAAAAAATAATGTTGTCAATTGATTCATTGGACATGTCTGTTCAGATACAAATGTCATCGGAATTGTTTGTTGAATGGTTTTGAATTTTGAAATTAAGTGGAGCTGAAATTTCTTAGTACTGTCTCTTAATAGGAGGAAGTTGAATATTTTTGTTGGGATGAAGTAACCATGGCTGAAATTCCTCACATTTTGAAAACTGAGAATCATTCAATATATAGATACGTACTAAAAAGGTTCTGCGTGTGCAGCTTATGGAGCGGCGGGGATACGGAGATGAGTACATCAATCGCTACAAGATGATGACCAGGTAAGTATGCGTTCTTTATGTTGGAGACAATTGTTGTTCTTCCAAAACACGTGGTTGTGTCAATGTCTTGTCCTTATTTTCTAACAAGGACCAAATTTTCCATTGGTAAAAGATGATGCCTAGATTGGAATTTATTGAATATAGTGAAAATTAGGTATAGGAGTAATTCCCCCTTGTGTAGAAAATACACATAGGGTAATATATTTACAATGAAGAGTAATAGAGGGAAATATCGCAAATACACATAAATATGGTAAATATTAGATATTGTGACTAGCAATATCTAACAGAATTAAAGCTTGTTGTCAATTCCATGTTAGTATATATATTTTCGCATAGAAATTTCATCTTTCCAATTTCATGCTTTCCCCATTTATCCAGATTTCACCACCAAAGAGTTCCATTAGTAATCCTTGTCTGTGGAACTGCTTGTGTTGGGAAGTCTACTATGGCCACTCAGCTTGCACAGAGGCTAAACTTACCAAATGTATTACAGGTAGGCTTTGAATGTCTCCAATATAACTGCATCTTTGTTTAATATAAAAATGAGGGCTTTCAGTTTGGTGCTAGTTAAACAAAGTATCTCCAATTCAGTGTATCTAGCTAACCAGATTATATTCTTTTTTCCTGCTGAATTGGCACCTAATGAGAGTTGTCCCTATATTTTGTTGTGCTTATTTAAGATTATATGCAATTAATTTTGACATTTTTCTTGTTGACTTTGATAGACAGATATGGTGTATGAATTGTTGCGCACATCAACAGAGTATGTCTGGAACTTCTTTATTTTTACCTAACTTGACTAATATTTTTTCTTTGATTGAAAGTTCTGTTTGTCTGAACTGTTATTTATTCAAGTATTTTTGTAAGGGATGATACTAAGGCTACTTTTGGCCTAAAATTATTTGCTTTTGAAATCAAGTTCTTGGATATGCACAACATAATGTTTATTATTGCTCAACAAAACCCATGTCTCTTGATATATACAGTCAATTACATGTTGATTCTTTAAGTATAAATGTTTGATACTGTGTTTCACCATTCTCCCTTTGATTTTATATAAAGGGCCAACTAACCAAGTCATACATGACAGAAATTGACAAATCTTACTTGACAATATTTTCATTTCTTTGCTTGACAGTTTTCTGACTGAAGTAATTAGTACTCGTATATAAAATCTGAATATTTTCTTTCCAGTGCACCATTGGCATCAATTCCTGTATGGGCTAGAGAATTTGGTTCGCCAGAGGAGTTAATAACTGAGTTTTGCAGAGAATGCAGGGTTGTTCGCAAAGGTCTTCTTAGTTGTTTTTAGCTTGATATATCTGTCGTTATAAATTGAATATGGTTTTCAACTAATGATATGAATATTTTATACTTGATTGCTTTCATGCATTAAGTTGGCATTTGGTTTCTAGGTTTGGCCGGTGATCTGAAGAAGGCAATGAAAGATGGGAAACCAATTATAATTGAGGTATGTATGGACATGTGTTTAGTGGCAGGTTCCATGTACATCCCTGTTTAACATCCTTGCAACATTTTTAGATTGGTCAATCCATATTTGATTAGTGTACTTCCTAAAATACTAACCATGAGTAGATAATCACGTATCTATTGATGATCAATTCCAATAATCCTTACCTTACAAACCAAGTTTACAAGATTAAGTTAGGCCTAACCCACTTTACAAGATGGTGTCAAACCTATTCTAGATCATTAAAATGGTCACTCACCAATAGCATTGGACTTGAGTTTCATATCGATTAAAGATAATGTGAGAATATAGTATGTGAGTGGGTGGCAAATGTTACCCCAAGTAATACTATTTTGTCTTTTATCAACAAAAATAAAAATCACAATTTAGAGATACCAAGAGGAAATCAAATATTGTAAAGATAAATGATAATTTCAGTTCTAACTTTGGTTTCACATAAATGTCCAATTAGTTAATTTTTTAATAATTTGATATTCCTTTTTCTTCTTTTTTTTATTTGGTTAAAATATTTGTCTGGGTGTGTGTTCAATTTGTTTATTTATATTTTCATTATGACAGGGAATGCATTTGGATCCTAGCATTTATTTAGTGGACGATGAGAATAAGTCACCTTCTGGTGTACAGTCAGAAAACAAAGAGATAAATCCAGTCGTTGTGACTTTGGATGATAATGCTAACATACAATTAAAAGATATACATGTGGGTAGCAGTGATGAGACTAACTGTGACTCCAAGATTTTGAGCTCTAATGAAGGAGTATCTGCTGATCCGGTTGAAGCAGTATCAAATTCTATAACGTCCATGGGCCTTTCTGTAAGTATCCCTGGGCAAAAAGGTTAGTCTCTTTTATTTGCCATATTATAGTGCTGATTATTAGTTTCTTACTAGGAGATGATAAGGCATAATATGGATGATGAACATTTTTTTTTTTTCACGCAGTTGCTTCTCTTAGGGAACTGGAGACTGAGAAAACTACCATTAGTAAGAAGAAATCAGGCCCCAAACCAATAATTGTGCCTATTGTGTTGAAGATGGCTGAATTTGATCACAAGGTTTTGTCCATTTTTCCATTACTTTTACGCAAGTAGCAATTATACACCAAGTGATTTTTTATTTTCACTTGTTGCATGGACTTTGGGGATTTATTTTGTTTATCCAACCAAGGTTACAGGTCCATCGTGTATCTCTAGGATGTTCATATAGTGCATGGGGACTTAAACATAATAAATGAAAATAATAGTAATAATAAAAATAATGATGATGATGATGATAATAATAATAATAATAATAGTAATATTTTAAGGGTTGATGCATGGATTTACCGCAACTGTAATATTGGCACAAAAAAGACAACGATAAATGTGATCCAAAATGTTGTCGTGATTGTTGCGTTTAGTTTTGTGCCAATAGTAGAAGGGTACGTTGAATTTTTTGCAAACTACTTAGGTCAAGTGCACAACTCTTTATAAAATTCCATCGTATACTTTAAAACGTCATATCACTCGAAGATATTTGTGTTACCTTTTTTTCAGGCATTACTTGAGGAATGGATCTCCAGCAGAACATTTCATGACAAATGTCCAGATCTGGTATAGCAACTTCTACACCTAAAACCCCATTCCCTGGTCCTGGTATTTTACTTTTGGATACTATGTATTTCCTGTGTTTTGAGTTTCAAGGGAATCTATTTTGTTATAATGATAGGTGTGTAAGAAATTATATAAGCGTAATGAAGCCAAAGAAATGATCTTGTAAAACAAGTCAACAAAGGCCTGTACGGTGATTGTGGACAAACCACTTCTAATGATCATATCATATAGAGGAGTTAAAGAGCCTCTCACTCTTGTAGAAAACTTTGTTAAGAAAGGAATCTATAACAATTAATTGAAGAATCCTAGCTTTCAGTGTGATTATCAAGAGGAGAATGACTGGAAATAAGTAAATTAACAAGAAGTGTTAGATTATTTACAAAAGGATTCTGAGCTATCAACAGAAGCATAAAATTTGAGGGCATTGAGTAACAGTTTATGATCCAAGATTTCTTTCTATATGATGTAGATTCTTGTAGATTGAGAATAATCTGAATTTTGTTGTTCATTTACAGGATAATGAGAAACTTATGGCCAATTTGAAAACCATGCAGGATTATCTGTGCTCGTTCACATCACAGGTATGTTCAAAAGTATACTGTGACATTATTCATTACTGGAAATGCAAGTGGAAAATCCTTCTTTCCAGTATATTGACAGTTATTTTATTTGATGATAAGCATGACACTTAACATTTTTCCAATTCAAATTGTTCTATATTTACTTGCTCTGTTGATGAAGTATTAACTAATGAACGGGAAACTGAAGATACAAAATTTTATTCACTAATCCTGCCATTTTCATAACTTTAATTTACATTTGTATCATCTGTGATTATTTTCTTAAAATCTTGCCATTTGATGTTACAGGGGTTGACTGTGGTCAACGTATCGGCAACAACATTTCCTCAAACATTGGATTGGTTGCATGGTTACCTTCTTCAGGTAAAAAAATTATCAGATGCGACATTAGGATTTTCGTTAGTCTTAGAGTATATCTATACTCTAGTCAATAATACTCAATATCGGTTTATGATTGACGAAGGAAGTTTATTAAAAAAGAGAAAAGGAATCCGGAGAAAGAGGATCATATGATATCCTCCTGAATCAACTTTATGCCTTAAATCCTTTTACATTTGTCTCGTTATCATATTTTGGTGTAAAAGAAACCTGTATACATTCTTGTATGATGATGGTAGCATGTACGGACTAAAAAGCTAGTGACTTTAGTTACTATTCCCGACTGAAAATGCATTGCATTTTTTTCTTAGTAATATCTTTCACAAATTGGAGTTACCCAATTACAGGTTTGATATTTTTTACATGTTTCTTAAAGCCTTTTGTTGGCATCATAAGATCGATCCTATATTCCTTTACTTCTGAAATGACTTGAAATTTCTTTCAGTGCATCGAGCAAGGTATCAATGAAAATGTTACAACACAAGTAGCTGCAGCATAATCCATGTATAATGATCGCTTCCAATTTTGACAGGTATGAAGTTACGACTGTTAAATTTAACCTTTTGTTTGTCTTCTCTAAAGTATTTGCACAATTAGAGAGTCATTGATCTAATTAATGGTCAATGGTTTGAATTTTTGGGGTAGGCATGTATTAATTACTTCACCAATTACTGAAAGATGCTTTGTAGATTCAACTGCACGTTGTAAATTGGATGCTGTGGAGAATAACTTTAAAATGAAAAGGGAATCAGGGACATTTTCAAGCTGATCGCCATTACGGTCTTTGCTATATCTGATTTTTCGAGATCATGGCGTGGGGAGTTCATAAATCGACGTAATTATTGCATTATCAACATTTGCTACCAAATTAATTGTACGATCATGTGTTGTAAAGATGAATTTCATGGTTCCTTTGCGTTTAGGGCTGCCTGGGCATTCTCTGAGTCCTTTTATGTGCTATTTGATTTCATATAATGGTTTTTCCCTTTTCAAATTATTTATCAGAAAAATTCTGATGGAGAAAAATTCTGAGTCCTTTTACATTTATTTGATAGATACATGAATAAAATAGTTACAAAAATGTAAACTTTTGTATTTTTTTAAAAAAAAGATAATAAAAAAAACGTAAAGATAGTATTAAATAAATGAAAAAAATTTAGATAAAAAAAGAATCATTATTTTTTTTTATTTCATTAGGTAGGATCTTTACTTTATTCCTTTGAGTACTTCTTTATACGCATTAACATGTCAGAAGGCATCAAGTTCTTTATTATAAACTAGTGAATACATAATTATCATAAGAAAAAATATTTACTAAAATAAAAAAGACAAAGAAAACAGTTATGGTAACAGTTACAACGATAAATTTAAAATTCTAAGAAAATTCAATGCAACCTTCAAAAATCATGTTACCACATACAACTTTTCATTCTATTGTATTAATAGTTAAATATGAATTTAGTTTTTAACTACAACACAAAATTATAATTCATTAATATTCAAAACTTTAATATATTTTGATTTTTAAATTTTAAAAATAAACATATATAAGTTTTTAACTCAATTAAATTAATTTTTTTTTATGTATCTAACACATATTAACTCTATCTATTATTGAAATTTGTAGTATTTTCTTTTCAACTTAAAATAAACAATTCTTAATGCACTTTATCTTATTTATTGAGTTTTGTTTTAGTTTTTAGGTATTTTTAAAATATGTTTTTTTGGAGATATTAGTAAAGTTTAAGCATATAAGTGGAAATTATTTGATTGACTTTTAATATTCTCATAAAGCTTTTAGATTTTAAACAATTAAAAGTAAAAAAAGTAACAATAGAATTAAAATGTACCTTCCCATTAGAATATAACTTTTCCAAACTATAGCATAAAAATAAAAGGTAAAATTAGAATCATGAAAAGAGGATATAACTTTTCGAAAATAAAATAAATAAAAAATACTGAAATGTGCTTTAATAACTTTCTCATAAACCAATAAATATTTCCACTTTTATATTTGATTCCATGAAAGTTGAAACAATAATTCAATTGAAAGAATAAATTATAAATAATATAATATAAATCATATTACTTTCCTTTCTTAAAAGATGCAAAACAATAAAACTCTTTTCCTCTACACAGTGACACTTTCCTTCCTTCCTAAACGCTGCAGCACAACAAACGAGACGCGATCGAGCGGCAAGCGAACGGCGGCGTGGAGAGCGACGAGCTAACGACGGCGCGTCGAGCGGCAAGTGAACAACAACGCAGCAAGGAGACGCGACCGCACGGTGATTAAGCTAAGAACGAACACAAAAGCGGATGCAGAAGTGAAATCCTACATTAGGTGAGTTTTCTTCAGTTTCTCACACCAAACGACTATGGTGGCTTCTGTTTTGGGGATATACTTCAAACTCGCCATCTGGGTACCGAAGTCGCGAGTTTAAGCGAGATCACCGAGTTCACTTCGGACTCTACCGAGTTTACACTAAAAGCGAGTTTAAAATGCATGCTCTATCGGATAATGGACTAGGAAATGAAGACAAACAGTTAACAGAAAAATATCCGACCATATTTGTATTCATTTTTTAAAATACAATAGCTAATGAAGCATACCTTCGTGGTCAAAACAACTATTACAATGTTCACTTTACATAATTGTAAGCTGCTTACTGCTAAGTGCCCTTAAGGAATGCCTTATGTGCTAGCCTGAATAAATAATACGAAACTTGGTTTTCTAACATGATTACTTATTATAGTTTGAGTGCTTTGTTTCAAATACGGCTGCTAAGTACTGTTTAATTTTTAGCTTTTATTTTTCTTCTTTGATGGAATTTTATATGTATTTTTTGTTTTATTTAATGGGATTGTTTCTTTTACCTACTTAGATAAATTTTGTTTTTCATTTAGACATCTCTTAGAACATCTATCATTTCAGTGTAAAATACTTTTATAATTCTGGCCTTTTCTTGTCAGTTAATCATTTTGCATTTGGGATTTCCTTTCAAATTTGTTCAAGTTGATTTTTGTATCTTCAAATTCAATCTTTTGTCAATTTTCAAATGGGCATCTTGCAGATTACTATATTTATTTGGTCTAATTGTTCTTTTTCAAAGTTTAGCAGGTTGTGCTAAGGCTTAGTATATCCTTGAAGCTTATATCGGAGAGAAAATGGGTTATATTGGGTCTCACGGTGTCACAGCTTTGCACAAATATAAGTATAGTGGAGTAGATCATTCATACGTGGCCAAATATGTACTGCAACCCTTTTGGACTCGCTTTGTTAATTTTTTCCCCCTATGGATGCCGTGAGTACTCTTATCATTTGAATGAAACAAAGTTATTGTTTTATGTTGACTTGTTTATCTGTTTATATATAAACATCTCTTTAATTCAAGAAGGATAAATCATATTATGAACTTCATTTGAGCAGATTGAGTGTTTTTATTAAAGTCATGGAACTTTTCTTATAAATATTTATTATAATAATAGTTTTTAAGGGCTACTGTAGCTGGATAATATCGTAGTCAGTTCACCTCCTGATTGAAATGTATGTTTGAAATTTCTGGATATAGTACATATGTACTGTTATTGATAAGAATATCATTTACTCTTTGGCAAAAAGGTAGCTATTTTTATTTTTTTAATTTTAGCTTGACTTTTGAATATACTGACTCATACCTTTTTGTTTTATTTATCATGATATATTGGCATTCTTCAAATCTTCGCAGCCCAAACATGGTACACCTTTGCCTCCTTTCTTATTGTAGCGTTACCTGTTGTTTTCTTAAGCATTTAAATTGGCGCTAAGAAATCTATAAATTTTTTGATTGCAGATAACTCTTATGGGATTCATGTTCTTATTAGTGTCTGCATTGCTTGGTTATGTAAGTGAAACTTGAGTCCATTGTTCTTCCTACTTCCAAAATTAAAGTCATAGTATATTAAGCATATTTAAGATTGTTGGTTACTTTTATGCATTATTGATACTTTCTTTTGTGGAACTGTCCTTTACATGATCAAGGTAGGCAATTTTGATATAGCGGCTGTATTGAAACAGTGAATTCCTAGATACATTGTACATAAATTTATTTATTTATTTTTCAGATATACTCTCCACATTTGGACTCAGCTCCTCCAAGATGGGTTCATTTTGCCCATGGACTACTTCTGTTTTTATACCAGGTAGGATAAAATACTTGTCGTGCAGTACTTGCCAAGTTCTCACTCTCTTTGACTTTGGTTTCAATCTTTATTTTGGGTAGCCCTGTTTTGCTGCCTTGATGGCAACCAAGTGAGATAAATTTTACTTATGTGGTAATAAGTTGCCTTGAATTGTGATCTCATTTGATGTGCATAATATTTGACCTCTACTGGTTTCTTGAATCTTGATTATAATGGTGTTGTTTGCACGAGTCTGAATGATTTGAGTTACTGAATCTTTTAGATGTATGAACCTAGTGCTCTGATGGTTGAATTGAAGCCTCTTATATTATGATTGTGATATTATTTAAAAATTTTACCCTTGGATGTTTACATCTGACTTTCTGTTTCATATTGCAGTTAAATTTCCCAAAAAGGCAATCAACATTGGAACTCTTTGTTTTTAATGTTTTCCACATTGCCTTTCTGATTATATATATATATATATATATATATATATATATATATATATATATATATATATATATATATATCTTACTATGTTTAGTTGTTCCATGATCAGTTTATGCCACGACAGCTAAGCAATATTCATATGGTTTATCTGTGGAAGATCTTTACTACATGACCAAGTTTCCATTATTTACTTATTTTATTGTCTTCTTATATGTTTGTGTGTCTGGCTGCTCTAGACATTTGATGCTGTTGATGGGAAGCAAGCTAGACGAACAAATTCCTCAAGCCCGTTGGGGGAGCTCTTTGATCATGGTTATTTTCTTGCTCGTGTTTTTTACTTGATTGTTTTTCATTATGCTTACTTTTTTGTTATTAATGAAGAAACTTTCAACTTTATCTGCAGGGTGTGATGCACTTGCTTGTACGGTATGCCTCTTTTAACTTTGGCTATTATTTCTAAGTGATTGGAAGAGATTAAAGGCTGTCATATATGATAACTTGTTTTCAGTTTGAATCATTGGCTTTTGGGAGCACAGCCATGTGTGGAAGAGGTACTTTCTGGTGGTGGTTAATATCTGCAATTACATTTTATGGTGCAACCTGGGAGCAGTAAGTTATCATGTTCAATTAATATATGGATGATATGTAATATGATATTGCTATATTTTGCATTGTGCCGTTTGTATTCGTGTATTGTAATAAAATATTTCTTATTCTTAAGCTGGTTTCTTCCCTTGTGTAAAATCACAAATATAGAATTCTGGTGTGATTATATATTTTAGGGTTTATTATGTAACTTTCATACAAAATTGAATTTTGTCTTTATCCTAAACTTTATATTACTTTCATTTCCATACTTTATTAATGAATGGATGAAGTCTCTGTCAGCCAATGATGTTGAACATTTAGTGATGTGGTAAATGATGTTGCACAGTGGATTAAAGTTGTAGGTCCATGTGCACGCATTAGCATTTTGGGTGCCTCCATAACCACCACCTCTGGGTTCACCATCACCAAGCTCATCAACTCCAAGCCTGCCACTGTAACCCCCACCAGCCTCATCACTTATCCACTGCCTTCCATCCTAATCCCCATCTCTAGGTCCACCATCTCTAAGCTATGAGGGGGCACTATGTCAACACTAAAACAGCCACGTGGAACTACAAGTTTAATCCATTGTGCAACTCTGTTTACCACATCTCCAAATGTTTAACATTGTTGGTTGACGAAGACTTTATCCAGCATTAGTAAGGTATGGGGTTGAAAGTGGTATAAAGTTTTGGATAGGGACAAAATTCGATTTCGCTAGAACTAAAAACATATTTAATTTTATATTTTAATATCATATTTCACATATGTTATTAGACGCCTAGGAATATTGATTTCTTCTAAATGTTGTTTTGGATGCAGCTACTTCACCAACACACTTATACTGCCTGTTATAAATGGGCCTACAGAGGGTCTGATGATAATATACATCTGTCACTTTTTCACTGCTATCGTGGGTATGGACTTTTGTTATGTTTCTACACACAGCTACTAAATTTGATAAGAATCCTGTGTTTGCTGTTGTTTATATCATTATTTATTGTTTTATTATATAGGTGCTGAGTGGTGGGCTCAGCCATTTGGAAAGTCTTTGCCATTTTTAAGTTGGCTTCCTTATCTCGAAGGTAAGACGTCCTTCATTATATAGTCTATATTGCTATTTGTGGTAGTTGTTATACCTTTTTCCAGGTTTCATACATAACATAAAATGTAATTTTTGGAATTAAGACAAAACTGTTTGTACATTTGATTGACTTTTACATGAAACAATTTTGGATTTACTGCAATGTGGCCTCATTTTCAATCAAACTTTTAATTCTGCATGTTCATCTTTACCATATGGCAAGATGTCCTTGTCCGCTCAGATGCTTGCTTGTGTTATATGAGCTTGGGATTTGGGTAAATAGCCATAAAGAACATATTTTTGCGAGTGCATAAATCATTTGCATTCGCCTAACTGGACTCTTTAAATTTGCCATATTTACTTACAGCCTTTTAGTTGAAGTCTTCATTTCTCATTAACTCTTTTGGGCATCTTTCTTTTTCTTGAGTAGTTATATTTATGAACTAAGATCATATGGTGAATATATTGATAGATATGATGCATGATACTTTACTTTGCGTCATGTATATGTATTCGACACTTATCCATATCTACTCTTGGATACACTTATCAATGAAGTATGCAATCTATGAAGCACGAATTCTCTTACGATGAATTTATAATTTTTTGTTGAGATTAAGTAATGTGATTTTACTTTGGACTTAAAGTGGACTTTCTTTATTAATACAAGCATGTAAATTGAAAATGACATAAGAAGCTAGCCAAACACAATCATATCTATTCATTTTTGCATACTTGTCTAATAAAAGTGAAGTTAAGATTGTTTGGTTCAAATAACATAAAATGGGTTCATTTGCTTGTCCTGTATAGTTCATTGTAATAAAGATTGTTGGTGTATTTATAATCGTTGTTTTGGATAAGTAACTTGATTTTTATTTTTCTTTTCTGCATTTCAGGAATTCCAACATTCAAAGCTGTTTTGTTTTTAATGATAGCTTTTGGTGTTACACCGACGGTTACATGCAAGTACGTATAGCTAAAATTATTAATGTTCAAAATTGTTTAGCATGTGCAATACCCCCTTCTCCTTGGCCCAAAATTTGTTCAATGTTTCCAACTCTAGTGTCTCATTTTCATTTATGTTGAACTATATACCATTTGGTTGTTATTTTGGTACTAGTTATTTTCGGCATTGATGATTGAGTGAAACTGAGAACAAGGTTGTTTGAATATAGAAAGTAACTTCCTATGTTGTTGCACAAGTATATTCAACATTAATGGAAGTGGTTGCACAAGATCTTCTGAGCAGAGATGAGGCTTTAAAGCCACTTAAATACCATTTATAGAAATAGGGCGAAGTGCTTTTTGTCACAATATTAATCTATTATCCTATAATTTAGAGTCTATTCGTTTTTTACTTCCTTAAACCCTATAATCTCAAGACATGTGTAGTATTACATCATTCTTCTTTCTCGTTATGTTCATTTGGTGTTACATGCAGTGTTACCAATGTTTATAAGGTTGTGAAGGCAAGGAATGGAAGCATGCCACTTGCACTGGCAATGGTAATATATTTTTTACATATGATGATATTCTTCTAAAATCTGGATGCTTTATTAATGTATTTGTTCTTGAGCAGCTTTACCCATTTGTTGTACTTGTGGGAGGAGTTCTTATGTGGTATAAACTCAACTCAAGATGCGTAAAATTTTTACTTAGTTTTTTAAACGATATGCACATTATTCCATTATTCTTTACTTTCTATAAGCACTTGGGTGATTTTTGGTGCAGGGATTATTTGTCACCATCTGACATCATGGGGAGATATCCACATTTAGTTATTATTGGGACAGGACTTACTTTTGGATACCTTGTGGTATGGCAATTGTGTTTAAATTTGAAAAGTTGTTGGCTTTTCTTGTTTTCTTTTCAATTTTTATAGCGGCATTCAGGTTTTTTTATGCCCTGTTTGGAAGGTCATTATAATATACTCTTCCAAATATACTTGACTTCACTGCAAATAATTTTGACCGTTGACCCAGTAGGGACCCACCACATTTGAAAGATCATTATGATACATTCCGATATATATTACAATATAGAGAGAGAACTCGGTTTGTTATTAAGCACCCTACTTCGAATGTCATAGCCAGCAACAAAATCATTTTTCAAAGAACAGGTGTTATTTAGGTCATCATAAACTTCTTAGCGGAGGTATAAAACATATAATTTTCTCTTATCCACTAGTGAATTTTCATTATCCCAAACCTCAAAATTAAGTTCATTTGACCACGATTCTCCGCCATGGAGGTGATCTAATCCTTACCCTCCTTTTAGAATCCTCAGAATGTATTGACTCCACTACAAATAATTTCATCCATCAAACCAGTAGGAACCGACCACATTTGGAAGATCATTATGGCCCACAGGAGTAAATTTCACCTCAACTATTGAGAAAAACAAATACTTTCTGTCTCACCAGTTTTTCAAGGGTGGCAGTGGCCGGTGGTGGCAATGGTGGAAGTAGAACCCTCGTTGCCAGGAGCTTTGATACCGACCTAATATCGGAGGGATAAAAGAAATATTTTATTAGTTACAATCATAATAATGACATTCTTAGCTCCTATAACAATCACATTCTCTTGAAAAGGGAAATAAAATGTGCTGAAATGAATGTGTAGATTCTAGGGATATGTTTTCTAATAACAATCACATTCTCTTAAAAAAGGAAATAAAATGTCCTGAAATGAATGTGTAGATTCTAGCGATATGCTTACTAATTACTAAGAGATATTAGGATATTTTATCCCAATCCCTATTTGCAACACAAATCATGAATTTGAAAAAAATATATTCTTAGTAAGCACAAGTTCATCTTCATGCAGTCTGTTTAGAACCTTTTATATATATTGCTGCTAGCTTCCTTTTATATACAACTCCATGTATTGTTGGTCTTTATGAAGGAAGCTTAATTTTACAGGGGAGGATGATTTTGGCTCATTTATGTGACGAACCTAAGGGTCTAAAAACTGGCATGTGCGTGGTATGTTTTTGCGTAAATGTTCCATACTGAATTACTTTATTAAGATGCTTGGCTTTATTGTTGTCCTCATTTTAAAACTATTAAAACACGATGATGATACGGTTCAAAAGTTGCCCACTCTTTCAGTAAACTTCACTTTCATATATGTTTTACTCTAGCTATAAAACTCAGATAGTACGAGTCTCAATCTCTTAAGATTCTTTGAAGCATTTAAGAATAAAATTCAAATAAGAATCCTTCATACGATAAAAGTTTAAGTCATGCATTTTTTGGAGGAAAATTTCTGGATTGAATTTTCATATAATAAATTTTTATATTATCGAGCATGTATTTAGTGGTATAACGACATTAATATTGTTGTTTAGAGATAAATATTAATGGTCATTGTCCATCATTGGTGGAATTACAAAAACCATGGCAGAAAACACTTAGATGATTCCATTTCAGTGATTGACTGTTATTGTTTTTATTACACTAAGATAATTGGTATAAGCATTATTTATTTTGTTCAGTCCCTCGTGTATCTCCCATTGGCCATTGCTAATGTTCTTGCATCAAGGCTGAATGACGGGTATGGACTGACTTTTCATTCTAAATTTCGTTAGTTTATGCTTTTCATGTTCGTTTGCTTCTTATTCTAAAACTCATTTATATATATCTTTGAAGGGTTCCTTTATTAGATGAGAGACTAGTTCTTCTTGGTTACTGTGCATTTTCAGGTACAACTGCCTTCTCATTTTTCTTAGTAGTTGGGAAAGTGAATGGGTAGTTATATATTGACACTTGTCATTTTTATTAGGCGTTAGGACAGTTAATTAGTAGTCATATATTGACATCTAAATAGTAGTGCCTATACAACTCACAAGAAACTCGTTATTTCTCTCTTTTTTCATGTCATCTATCTATCTCTTCACTTCTCTCTGTTTCTCTTTCTAGGTATAGATTAGCATGTGAGTGTTCAATAATTACTTTCTAAAGCAAAATATTCTTTAAAAAGAGAAAGAAACAGGTACAGTAGAAAAAAGGATAAACATCGTCTCCTCAAGGAAACACAAAGGCTCAATAACCTGAACATAGAAGACCACCATAAATTGGCTAAGTAGACTTTATCATAACCTAACTATGGTTGTCTTTGAACATATTATATTTATTTTCCACAATATTAATGATAAAAAAATTATTTCTAGAAAAATAATTTCACCAAAATCCTCAGATACAATGCAAAAATACATTTTGAAATTATCAAAAAGAGTTGACACCACAAATATGTAGGATACACCACTGTTTGACTATTATGCTTTTTGTATCAAATGTTTATTTATGATTATTTATGGCTTGTATTGCTTTTCTTATAACATAAAGCAGCTCATCTTACTAAGAATTACTATAAAGTATTAACAGACTATTACGATCATGAAAAATTGATACATCAGCATTGCTGTGCTGTGCCTTACTGGAGTTAAATTTTGTTTAGACTAACACTTGAGGTTGAGTAAATATATAATTTCTTTATACTAGCCCTATGACTCTATTTGTTTTACTCAAGGATTCTTCTGTTTCTATGAACACAGTGGCACTTTACTTGCATTTTGCCACATCAGTCATTCATGAAATTACCAATGCCCTGGGAATATATTGTTTCAGGTAAAATTACCAATCATTATGTTAGTATGCATGTAGAATTTGGCATTTGTTGCTCCCTTTAAATCATTGCCATTTTATGAAGTCTGATTTATTGTTAGTTCATGTAAAAGAAAAATTGTTTTGTATGAGAACAATTTCCTTAAATCATTTTATGAAGTCTGATTTATGAAGTCTGTTTTGTTAGTACATAGATCGATCCTTGCTTTTATCAATACCCAATTTTTCTCAAGAACAATGGCATGAGACTAACTCTTACCTTTTATTCACTTGCAGGATAACAAGGAAGGAAGCTTGAATCTACCCAGAATTTTCTTTACGTTTGCCTTTACGAACTAGTGATTTTAGATTTTAAATTGTCAATTTCAGTCTAGAAAGTAGCAGTCTTTCTGCTTTGTCTTGCTGAGTCATTATATTTTTTTCCTTTTCAGCTTGCGAGTCAAGCCAAATTCTGGCCAGGCTTTGGTCAGTACTAATTTTGCTTTATTTGACAAATTTGAACTAACTTGGAGCTAGTAATTATATGCTGAGTCACAGATAGACTAGGAGATCTATTTGTTGATTGTTTCAATTCAACCACTATAATATTTATTTTAATTTTGAATGTAACAAAATCTGAATATTTTCTTTATATATATATATATATATATATATATATATATATATATATATATATATATATATGTGTGTGTGTGTGTGTGTGTGTGTGTGTGTTTTTAGTCCTTATACTTTGGGTCGATTTTGGTTTTAGTCTCTCTTTTAAATTAAGGTACAATTTAGTCCTTCAATTTTAGAAAACTCTGGTTTTAGTCATTTTTACCAAATTTTTTTAACTTTATCTGCTGTTTTAAACGCATTTCTCAATTAACATTGAAGCAAAAATGTGTCAAATAGTGTAAACAATTCAAATACTATAATGAAACGTGTTTGAAACAGTAAATAAAGTTAAAAAAATTTGGTAAAAAGGATTAAAACAAGAGTTTTCTAAAGTTGAATGACTAAATTGTAACTTAGTTTGAAAGAGGGACTAAAATCGAAGAAAACATATTTAACCCTATATATATATATATATATATATATATATATATATATATATTTGAATGTGGGTTAGAGATGTTTTCATTAGCTACATTGTTAATTGTCTACAACTTCGACATTGATCGATAATAATAGTGGACGCTTCTCTTTGGGATGAATACCTAAGTTGTCTAGTTACTCAGATTTTTCTCCTTTTCTGTTTAGTCCTTGATAAAAAGTAACAGATATTATTAGTCCTCTGAAAATTATTTTGCTAAACAACACACGAGGATTCAAATTCTTTGGGCTATTTAGTTTTCCTGTTTCGATAATTTAGTTCATATTTTGGTGTCTCACGCAAGAACTTAATAATCAATACTTAGGCTTGGAGTTACAAACTTTAAAATTTTAAAAATGACAATTGCGGCAAAAGAAAGCAAAATATAGTTACAGTAAATTTCATTGCAAAAGCAAGTTTAGCTGTAAAAAATACGTGCTTTCTTTTTTCCTTTTGTTATGATCATTCTAAACCAGGGTTAAGAAATGAAGACATTAAACGTTTCAGTTGAAACAAATTTTTCTTCAATTCCGTTCTTCCCCTGTGGTGTAAATGAACACAACCTTGTCTTTGGCTTCAAATTTCACCGTCCCAAAGTTCTTCAATGGTTTTGTAGGGACTCGTGGTTTCATTAACGTGAAACTCCCCCCTCATAATCTTCATTTCCTCTAATTTCTCAATCTCCAACATATCTTCATCATCCAATCTCAGATCAAACGATCCCATATTTTCCCTCATTCTTTCTTGATTGAAGCTTTTGACAATCACACTTGAGCCCTTTGATAGTCCCCAATTCAATGCAACCTTCAAAAATGAAAGCGAAAAATATTCATGTTAACCGTATAAAACTTTTGATTCCACTAACTATAAAATTCACATATGATGGTTGAGTCTCACCTGTGCTGGAGTTGCTCTGTGTTTGAGAGCAATTGATGTGATGATAGGGTGATTAACCACAGCCGTTGATCCCCATGCATTCCCTGGTCCACCAAGTGGTGAATAAGCACTCACATGGATCTTGTGGTCCCCACAGGTCTTTCTAAGCCTTTCTTGCCTCCACATTGGATGCATTTCCACCTATATTATGTTCCAATATATTGGGATACTGTGTCTTGACAATGATAAATACTATAAAAATGCCCCTCAACATTTTACTTTGCTAACTCACCTGATTTACAGCTGGAGTTGTAGAAGCATAATCCAATAAGGACTCAATCTTCTTGCTAGAGAAATTACTAACCCCAATGCACCTACACAACCCCATTTCAAGGCATTTCTCCATCCCTGCCCATGTCTTCTCAAGCTCCAACTTTTCAAAGTCATCTTCATTAGGTACAGGGTAGTTAACCCATGGCTTCAATTTCACTGGCCAGTGCACTAGGTACATGTCTAGGTACTCCATACCCAGATTCCTGTTTTCCATCAATTAAACAAAAACAACAAAATCAACATTAGATTTCCTCCCATGCTTCAAAATTAAGTAATTCTCTCTGATATTTAAAAAGATTCTGTCACATAGTTGTTTCCTATATCTCCACTTGTAGGACATGACAAGATTCAGTATTCACTTATTCTTTGCCACAACCCTACTCCATTGTTTTTATTATCCCCTGAGATTTTTATTTTGGTAATGATGATACACCACATGCACTTTAGGTTATATGCTTTAGAAAAATCTGCTGTATCTGAAAATTTCCCCTGTAAAGCCAGAGGCATGCAATTTTACATCTTCAAAGATTCTATTTGCTTACTCTAGAGTTTGTTTTAATGCAGAAACAGGATCATGGTGATCACTCCCCCACAGTTTTGACGTTAAGAAAATGTCTTCTCTCTCCACTACTCCCTCGCAGATTGCCTCATTCAAGGCCTTGCCCAGTGCTGGCTCAGAACCATATATTTTTGCTGTGTCAAAATGCCTATAACCCATCTGCACATGTAAAAATATACACACAAAACCATCAAGTTTTTCTCCCTTTGTCTAACAGCAAGCAACAGATTTACTGAAATAGGAGACAGAACTGAAAAAAGAGAAAATCCCAAAACAAAGGCCAAAGGGGTTCCACAAAGCACAATAAATATATATACACATATTTGTATGTATATGTGTGAGTATATATATATATATATATACACACACACAGACATATGTAAATATAAAAAGTATATGGTTAGTACCTCAAGGGCATAATGGACGGCAAGTTCTGTTGTGTTCCTATCATTTGGGAAGGAATAAGTGCCTAATCCTATAAGAGGCATTGTAATGCCACAGTTCAAACGCACATGATTGCTCCTCATTGTGTCTGTCTTTTTCTGTGTTTGTGTTTTTCTAACTTTTGCCACAATGCTAATGTCTTCAACCTTGGCTATATATATAGATTCTAGGGGTCAAGCCATTCTAACTACTTAGTTTATAGTTTATGTTTGAAGGCTTTAGGAACATCTCTAAGTTAATGATATAATACACAAATATATATATATATATATATATATATATATATATATATATATATATTATTTGTTGAAGAGATAACAGATGTCTCAGAGTTAAAATGAATTATTGAGAATGCAAATCAAAGCATGGGTGATCTTCCCTGTCTCTTGGGATTTTATTAATGACCCAATCCACCCTCCAAAAGCAAGTTATAGTACCTTAATCTCTCATAGGAAGCTGATACCATATTCTTATTTTTATAATGCAAAAGATAATAACGTGCATACTCTGAACTCTGAGGGTCGGTCACTGAGTTGGCACTTCAACAATTTGATTATCCTCAAAATACACAAAGTCTTCTCTGCAATGCATAATTTCGACAATAATTAAAACCATTAAATGCGATGTTCTACCCTGTGGGGCTGTGGGTGCATGAAACTCAACTTTCTTCAATGCTGGGTTTTGTGGGCAACCAATATGTTGAACAAATAAACTATCTTTTGACATGCAAAATTGTCAAACCATACCATATTTTTAATTCATGACAGAGACGTCTTTTCTTTCAATCTCTGGTAGAGTTGACTTTGCTGAGAAAATATAAAACTGCATTGAGATTTATATATGTTTCTGTTGCTTACCACTATCTCCAACATGCCTCAATGAAATTGTTTCTTTCAGTTAACATTGGTCTTCATTCTCTTCAGAGACATTTTCTCAGACACCTTACCCACATTATATATCAAGTCAAAACTCTAATCCTTGGGTTGGCACAATTAAATAACAATGGTCGACGTCGTTATATATATATATCATTATCACATTTTATTCATAGCTAAACACATTTAAAATCTTTTGATTTTTCTTAATTATTTACTTAAAGTGTTCTATAATTATAACACTGAAAATTTTAGAAGTATTTCAAGAAAATTATAGGTGGAGATTATCTTTTATGTAATAAACTATTTAATGTGTCAACTGATTAAGTTGATACAATTATTTCAAGACTACGAAATTAGCTATATGTTTGGCAACAGAGAAAATATGAACATATGTTATAATATATATTTTAATAAAGATAACTTACAAATTGAAATTTTCAATTAGGCTTACGATTATGTGTCTTTTTATACAAGTCAGCAAAGTTTTAATATAACACTTTATATAAAAAAAAATTTAAATTTTCCTATAAGTCAATGTGTGATAGCCTTTTGAAAATTAATTATTGAATTAAATATGTTTTTTCCCACTAAAATGAATGGATTTTAGTTTTGTTTTCGTAAATTATTTATATTCTTTTAATCCCTTTAAAATAAAAAATCATTATTTTTTATTTTCATTAAAATCTATGAATTATGGACTTATATGTATATATAATGTGGTTTTTCATTCAACTCATATATTTAATCAACCAATGGAAGGATGAATGGTATATATTTTTAGGATAATGATATTTTTTATAATATTTTAATATTATCTACTCGTCATTTTTTATTGGTTTAAAATTATTTTATAATCTATAATAATAATTATAAACATCATCATGAACTAATAACAAAATGATATATAAATAGTGTTAAATATTGTTAAAGTATCATTATTCATATTTTTATGATCATATGACAACAACACACATGAAATTCATATTAACCATTTGGACAGTGTGAGTGAGAGTGAAATTTAAGATTTTAAACACAAAAGAAGTTAGAGAAAGAGATAAAAGGTAGATTGAATGATATATTTTGAGGTTATGTGTTCCGTGGTACGTGGAAAAGAAAGATTAAGAATACTAAGAACACCGTCACAATAGTTGTTAAAATCATGTCATGTGAGACCAAAGATTTTGTTCTTCCTCACTACAACTCCATCTTTTCAACATTTTCTTTAATATATCCATAGTCAACCCTTATACTAATCATTTATCATCCAAGTCAACATCTCCGTTGACTTTATTTTTCTCCAAAAATCTATCTTTATTAATGGCATCACCTTCCTTTGGTGGCAAAATCTCTGTGGAGGGTCTGAGCTGTGCCCTGCAAAATTTCAAACCCTAAATATATTATTTTTTTGGTTAATTCCAACAGAGAAGAGAATCTGATAATCATATATGGGGATTGGAAATCTAAAATCTAAGTAAGTGAAAATTAGAATAATAGTTATTATTAGAAGGAAATTGTACGAAATAAATGTACTTGTGTCGGTGTACACCGTCATATGTTGTTGTTTTTGATGATTCTTGGCACGTGCATTTGATAGTGTGTTAGGGGATATATGTGACAAGATAAATCCATTAGTAAATTTCTTATTGATATTTGCTTGATACTGTAAATCGTGTTTGGATATATTCATCCACCATAATCGATCTTTGTAGTTTTGTTCTTGATTTGTTTCAGAACACTGTTAGTTTCTGTAATCTTCTCAATTTCAGCACATAATCAAGGACAGCTGTTGAAAGCTTTTCGATTGGAGTCATCAGATTACGAGAGATAAAATCGTTTAAAATCATTACCCGAAAGTTTTATATTAATTTCATTTCAGATATATATATTATGTTTGTGCAGATTTTTTCTTTTTTTAGAATAAGAAACAATCATGAAAGACAAGTAAATTGAATAAAAATATACCGTATTTGTTTGAATTTTAATATAATAAAATATATTATTTTTAATCTATGCCACCTATAACGGTGTAAATGTTAAATAAAAAATTAACCCAGGAATTGAACTCAATTAAATTGGACCATTTTGTAGTTTAGTTTTGAAAATCTAAACCTTGTTAATTGTCCATTAACTTAACTATTTTTCTTTTATAAAATGTATAGTTATACATAGACACATCACTCCAAAGTCAAGACGAGTCATGTTGAATCACGATTGAAATTTGGTTAAATTCAATAAAATTGATCACAATCGAAATTTGGTCAAATTTAGGTGAGTCATTTTAACTAAAATTCACTTGAATTTAACTGAGTCATGGTCAAAATTTGTTTAAATTTGATCAAGTCGGTCCTGGTTAAAATTTGATTGAATTCGGTTGAATTGATATTGGCTTAATTCAACCGAGTTGACACTAACCAAATTTAATTGAATCGACCCCAACTGATATTTAGTCGAATTTGACAGAATCGACCACGATCAAAATTTGATCAAATTCGAATGAGTATTCCTAAACCGAATTTCACCAAATCGATCACAACTAAAATTCAATCAAATTTGACTAAATTAACTCAATCAAAATTTATTAAAATTTGACTTAATAAACCGAATTTAGTCAACATAATCGAATATGACCATTGAGTTTTAATTTTTCTCTTATTTTCAAATTTAAAAAGAAAATTCAACATAATTTATGAAACAAAATATAATTTAATACAATGTAATTTGATAAAACAACAGATAATTCAATTAAATTTATTTGAACTAATTTTAAATTCAGTTCACTTTAAACATTCACAATAGTTTTAACTATTAAAGTGAATTTCAATTTTGTTAACCCTATAATATTCCAATTTTCTTAATAGAAACAAATAATCGTTAATACTTCCGAAGAAGTAGTTAACGAAGAAATTGTTACATTCTTCAAGATTATATATTAGTCTAGATTTTTTTCTCTTAAAATAAAAAAGTCTGAATTATATATTACGTAAGTAATGAATATGAAGGAATATATTGAAAAAGTTTGTAATAATTTGTGAAGTCAATGGATGTTATAAATGACAACCACAATGTTGTTGATTAAAATAATGTATAATAGATATGTTAATTTATTTGAAGATGTACTAGATTTAATAACGTAACAAAATTTCATATGATAAAAGACTGAAAATTTATTAAAAGTGAAAAAGTCGTATTCCGCCCTAATTATAATTTCTATTCATTAATGAATAAGCTATACGCAAACATCATTGATTGGTATATACGAGATTGATTATTGCTTATTAAATTCTAATAAGTCGTTAATTTAATTTCTAAAGTATCACATCCATCAATTTAATTCTTTGATATATTTATTAATATTGAGAGACTAATATAAAGAAATTTTTTGAACGTTTTAAAAACTAATTATGTCATTTTATCAGTTTATCATTTTTCCTTAAATAATACTTAGAACACACTGGTAAGATAATTAATTAATGTAGTTAAAAATATTAAATTTTTATTAATAGTGACTGTGCAGTCCTAATCTTATGAGATTTGATTCTAAAGGCTAATCCAAAGCCTATAAGTTCATAGATGAATTGAACTTAAGTCTTATAAGAAATTTTGATTTAATTAACAGTAATATAAAAGATATTTTAGTATAAGATGAATAAATTTATACTTTATTATTATATTTGTATTTTGTAACTAAAATATTATATTCTTAATTAAAAATATATAATTTATAACCACTTTATTTATAAATAGAAAAATACACCCAAATATAAGATACTTAAATTTTCTGACATAAAGCACAGAAATACAAAAATTCTTGATTTTGTAATGGGCCGGTAGCCTGGACCAAAACAAATAATGAGCCTCTATATATATACATGTATGTGTGTATATATATATATATAT
>NC_028352.1:666408-671141 GCF_000741045.1 Vigna radiata var. radiata
ACTTATTATATTTTAATTAATTTTAGAGTGTACTTAAAAAGAATCTTAATACTATATATATATATATATATATATATATATATATATATATATATATATATATATATATATGTGTGTGTGTGTGTTATAGTTTAGCACCAGCTCACTAGATCGTGATTCATTCAGAATATGAGTAATAGAAATGGGAAACTTTCTCTTTCACTTAAAAGAATGAAAATTGGAAGAAATAAAACAAAATACTAGAACTTCTAATACTAATTTAAAAAAATAATATTTTTACCATTTGATTATTTGTTTTAAAATAAAAAAATGAAAAGTAACTTTTTTCTCTCAAGTGAAAGTTTTGGAGGCATGCTAAAAATATTAGGTTCAATTAAGTTTTAACTTGATATCTTAATTATTCTGAATATTTAAATCTTTTAATTTAGTTTTTGACATTATTGTTAGGTGAAAGAAAGTCAAATTTATTAACTTATTATTTTAAAGTTTTGTATTAAAAATGTTATAGAATGGATTAGACTTAGATCACATTTATTTAATATCTTATTAAAAAAATTCTCATTGGAAAGGAAAGAGAAAAAATCATTGAAATATTAAACATTCTACTTTTTCTCAGTGGCGACTTAAATAACAACACAAGGTAATATTAAGTATATAAGTAAAACTTACCATATATTTGAGAAAGTAAATATACCACAAACAAGAGACTCATTCTTGACGAAGAAATAATTAAAAATAATTTAAATTTAAGTGTAAGTTTTACGTTGAATAAAAATATCAAAATTAAACATCATATAAAACAAATTATAAATATATATTATTTTTAAGATTTTGAGTTGAAAATAGTATCTCTAATGAAATAAACTATGTAAAAAGATTCATAAAAAATGATATTAATGTCATATGTGAAATAGATTGAGATTCCATTTATATAATCTCTCACAAAGGTAAGAAAAAAACATGAATTAAATAGACAAAAGCTTAGAATATAAGGTTTAACTTGGAGCTTATCTGAAATTACATTACAGAAAAGAGAAAAATATGCATGAAGTAAAGCAACAAACATTATCTCCTTTTGATCGAAAGAAGTGGAACGCATGAGAGATCAGCGATAATTGTGGCAAATTGGTTGATCCTTGGAGTGACCTTGTTCTTCCCCCTGTTTGCCCTTATTACATTTTGGACGCTTTTCTCTACTCTCACTCATCTCATCTGATGACCCTACAACATACAACACTCATCATTTCTTCTTCATCTCTGTCTCTATGCAAATTATAACAAAAGATGACACTTACCTGCATTCTGTTCAGAAGAAGCAGCAGAAAGAGCAAACTTATTTTCTGCTGATATTCTTTTCATAGAAAAACTCAACATCAAACAAAGAAAGAGAACAACACAGACACTGCTCTTAGAACCCATCAACGTTGCTATTTCCTAATCTTTGCTTCTCAACTCCATCTTTTTATACTGCTCTTTCTTTTTACTTTTCAACTATATATATCATTTAGACGCGGTTTTTGACTTTGCTGTGTCAATTTTTTCTTGTGTCAGTACGTAGTAATCAGCTAATGCAGCGAAATTTCTGTGCATTAGGTTACTTCCGCGTAATATGGTCATAAAATGACAACTGCGCGCAGTGTAAATCGCTTTCTCCACATGCATGCAAAACAATAATTTATATTCTCATTTTGTTAATACCATTTTTATCGTCTGATAAACTTCTCTTATGCTTGTTTATTATTCACTACCATCTTTTCTGGATTTAGTCTTCTGTAAGAGTTGTTAATTAGCATAACATCGTTTTAATAAATGTTACAATTAAGATTGTTATAAATTAAACCGAATTTGTATATATATTAGTTTATGCAAAGCATATGATGTGGTACTTGTTTAAACACATGTATAATTAGAAACTTCATATAAGACTCGAGGTTTATTCAATGATAATTATTTTACTTTCACTAATAGAATATCTTGAAGTATTTATCTAGACTAATTATTATGATATTGACAGTAACAAGCAAGTCAACCTTACATATTTAGGGATTACAAGTCAAACTGGATTGAATTTCTATTAAATTTGATTTTTAGTTTAAATTATAAATTAGTCTAAAGTTGAGTAAGAAATTATATAACATGCTATTAGATATGATTAGATTTTTCATCTTTTCATTTATTGTATAATTAATTCAGGACATATATAATGATTAATGTAAGATATAATATAAGTTTAATTTTAGAAATTTCGCAATCCATTCTCCATTACAATACGAACAAGTTTTTGGTTAGATTTTGACATTTTCACTTGACATTTTCTTTTTTTTTTTTTCCCTTGAGAAAGCAACATTGAGATGAGAAGTTTGAAGTACTTCAAAATTATTTGACTTTTGAGATCAATTTGCCCATTTGCAGATAATGAACAATCTACGTCTACTTGTATCTCACAAACCAAACTATAGTTTAATAATCCACACACTCTCTATGCATCTTCTCAAATTCGTTAAACAAGCTAAAACTTTACCTTATATAAGCCACGAATTATTCAAAGCACAACTCAGATATAAAACCACTCTAATTTATAACAAGTGTTGTATCTTAAATCTCCATAGAAACAAGAAAAAAACTTATTATATGTTTGCAGTCTCCATTTCAAGCAGCTGATCTATGCTTCGCATAGTTGGTCTAGATTGAGGGTTTGTCTTTAAACATGAAAGAGCTATGTTAGCAATCAAATCCACTTGCTTCAAATGCTTCTTGGAAGGAGGCGAGAGACGAGGGTCTAAAATCTCTTTCATGTTTACTTTCTGCTCACTACAACTTTGCATGTAGGAAACAATATCACCTGGGTGCTTTCCCGTAAGAATCTCCAAAGCCAAAACGCCAAAGCTGAACACATCACATTTCTCACTCACTGCCATTGTGTAAGCTAGCTCTGCACCACAATCAAGAGTACTCAATTTTGTCATCAAGTGATGGATATAATCAAAAAATACAATATCAATGAAATCTAAGTTTAACTCACATAAAAGACTGATACAAACTTCAAACAAAACCATAAGACAATGAGTTTATCATTCATTCATATCTTTATGATACTCAAGAAATCGAAAGTTGTAGTTGGTATTTCAAAATGTACTAAATAAAGTTGGAACGAGGAAGAGTGAGGCAAAGTCACCTGGAGCAGCATAACCATATGTTCCAGCAAATGATGTCCAAATGGGAGAATCCGGTTTCAGAAACCTGGCAGTTCCAAAATCTGAGACATGAGCTGAAAGATTGAGGGACAGCAAAACGTTCTTGCTGGATATGTCTCTGTGAATTAAAGGTGAAGCGCAATCATGGTGCATGTAGGACAAAGCGCTTGCTACACTTCTGATAATTTCAACCCTTTTGTGCCAATTCAGTTTCATTGCTCCCTTGTCATCTCTAAGCATGTCAGATAAGTTTCCACTGTCCATGTACTCATAAATCAGGAAGGTGTGCACCCCTTGAGAGCAAAATCCATAAAGCTTCACGATGTTTCTGTGGCGTGTTTCTGTCATGGCTTTTACCTCATTCTCAAAGGATTTTATTCTCTCAGAGTCTAAGTTGTCTGAATCACACTTCAACTTTTTTACAGCAAATACTTCACCTCCTGACATCTCCGCTTTATAAACTTTTCCCAGTGCTCCTTCCCCAATGCAATATTGGCTATCAAAGTTCTCGGTAGCTTCAATTATGTCTCTATACACAACTCTCCCATTGAAGTACCAGATTGAAAATGGATTCAGTCTACTGAACGAATTTCTTTGCCTTGGAGCTCTTGATTTTCTCTTGTAGCCAAAGAAGAAAATCCCAACTAACACCAGAGAAATCAGAAGAGCACCTCCAAGTGAAGCTGCAATGGGGATCACAGCCTTGTTTCTTTTACTTGATGCACCGTCAGGTTTGGAGACAGAGACATTACAAGGAGGCAAGCCCCGAATATGCCCACATAGACCTTTGTTGTTGCTCAAATCCAGGGAATAAGAAGAGTTGAATATGCCACCTTCGGGAACTTGACCCTCCAAATTATTGTTGGAGAGGTTGATTTCTGACAAACTCAGCACTTCGCTAAGGGAGTGAGGGATGGAACCTGAAATATTGTTGTGAGAGATATTCAGGCTTATCAAATTTGAAAGCCTGCCAAGATCACTGGGAATATCTCCTGAAAGAGAATTGTAACTCAAATCCAAAAAATATTGTAAATCTGCAAGGTTTCCAATTTGGTAGGGGATTGTGCCATTGAATTTGTTGTTGCTTAGATTTAAATTTTGCAAGAAGGAGAGGTCCACTATCTGCTCTGGGATTGATCCCAACAGCACGTTCATGGACAGATCTAAGGACCGTAAACTGGAAAGTTTTCCAATTTCTGCTGGTAACACACCAGAGAGATTGTTGTGACTTAAATTTAAGTTGTACAAGTTGGAGGAATTTCCTATCTGTGGTGGAATCTGTGCTAACAATTGGTTGGAGGATAGGTCGAGCTCTTGTAGTTGGTCCAACTGAAAAATATCACTTGGAATGTAACCGCTTACTCTATTTCCAGCCATGTTGAGAAATTGCAAGCTTTTGCAGGCACCCCAATTTGCAGAAATACCACCTTCCACCTTGTTATAGCTGAAGTCCATGTAAGTGAGGTTGGGATAGACTCCAAAATCCTGATCCGCAAAACCTGTCAGCCGGTTGTATTCAAGTCGAACCCTGTACAAGGA